>NW_026043885.1:0-58000 GCF_937001465.1 Orcinus orca
AACAGAGCTGTCCCAAACTTTGGGGTGGCTGTGTCTTTTTGATTTTAATTTACCTAAGCTATAGGACCATAAGTGGAAGTGCCCTAGGCTCTGTTCCTCAGTTTTTTAGATGTTTCAGGAAACACCATACACTTCTCCTTAGTGGCTGTTGGCAATTTACATCCCGCCCATCCGCATAACAAGGCTCCCAGTTCTCCATGGCCTGTCCTGCCTTTCTGGATTTTACACTTTTTTCAGATGGCCCTTTTGACCGTGGGGAAGTGAGACTTCATTATAGTGCAGATTTCCTTTGCAAGCTTGCTTGGTTGGCCAAAAAGTGCGTATGCGTTTTTTCCTGAATATATTCAGGAAAAAACGCATACGTCCTTTTTGGCCAAGTGCATCATTGTCGACGTTCTGCCTCTTTTCCTATGCTTTAAATGCAATTCCAGTCTACCTCCTGAAATCGGTTTCCTGCCATTCTGCCCCGCTTTCAAGTCCTCTTGGAAGCCTTACTTCAGTATATTTTTTGACGATAGCTGTCATTTATAACTCTGCAGGTTTGTGAATTACAGTGCCCCTGAGCTCCTTTCTTCAACTCGCTTGCCTGTGAGCTGGCCGCAACACCGCAGGATTGCTTCAGGCCCTAATCATGTTCTGGCATGGCACGCTGAGCCTTTGGTTAATTCCTCTTCCTGGTGGGAAATGAGAGTTAAATTTGCCCGTCCAGACACCTCCAGCTAGTCTCTCATTGGTTCTCCCTATTCCTGTAAATCTTCTGCAGAAATTGCAAACTGGGCCAAACAGGAGGTTAAAGGCACTGACTCTCCAAGTCGGGAGAGTGTTAGTAAAGCGTCTGGAATGTTGCACCCGAGTACCAAGGGACGATAATGGAGACATATTGGACCACGACTCCCGATCACACGGTTGATCATACTCCGGGTTCCACATGCATGATTTAGCTGAAGGAAGAATCCCTTAAACCTGGAGAGTTGAGACCCGTGGAATGGGTACCATGCAATATGACTTCAAAGCGTCTTCATTTGCTCACCGAACCTCTCCAATCCTATCACTGCTGCGTTTATGCCCCTGTACACACGCTTGATTCTCTTTCGGAGACATAGCGATCCATAGGTTTTAAGATACTTACTAATCAGGTACATTCTTAGGCGTTTAATATGGGGTGTTGAGCCCATTTCGTTGAGCAAGGAGTAGCTCTTGTCTATTAATATTTGGCTTAAGGAACTTTATCTGTGCTCATTTCAATCTCTGGTTTTATGCAGCACCCCAACTCACCTTTCCCCTTAAGCAAGCATAAGTTGGTTTTCTACATTTGAGACCCTGTTCTGTTTTGTAATCCAGTTCCTGTGTAGCCAAGTTTACATTCCGTGTATTAGTGATATCTTATGATGTTTCTTTTTCTGTGTGACTTATTTCAGTTAGAATCATCATACCTGAATCCACTCATTATGCTGCTATGGCCCTGATGCCTTAGATTTCATTGCTGAGTGATATTGCATTGTACATAAGTAGCACAATTTCTTTATCCATTTTTCACTCTCTGCGATATTGAACTTGTACCGTAAACGAGGTTCTTGTAAACTGAACCATCCCAAACTTTGGGGTGGCTGAGTCTTTTTGATTATAATTTCCCTAAACTATAGGACCATAAGTGGAAGTGCCCTAGGCTCTGTTGCTTTGTTTTTTAGGTGTTTCAGGAAACACCATACACTTCTCCCCAGTGGCTGTTGGCAATTTACATCCCACCCATTAGCATAACAAGTCTCAGAGTTGTCCATGGCCTGTCCTGCCTTTCTGGATTTTACACTTTTTTCAGATGGCCCTTTTGTCCGGGGGGAAATGAGACTTCATTGTAGTGCAGATTTCCTTTGCAAGCTTGCTTGGTTGGCCAAAAAGGGAGTATGCGTTTTTTCCTGAATATATTCAGGAAAAAACGCATACGCCCTTTTTGGCCAAGTGCATCATTGTGGAAGTTCTGCCTCTTTTCCTATGCTTTAAATGCAATTCCAGTCTACCTCCTGAAATCGGTTTCCTGCAATTCTGCCCCGCTTTCAAGTCCTCTTGGCAGCCTTACTTCAGTATATTTTTGGACGATAGCTGTCATTTATAACTCTGCAGGTTTGTGAATTACAGTGCCCATGAGCTCCTTTCTTCAACTCGCTTTCTTGTGAGCTGGCCGCAACACCGCAGGATTGCTTCAGGCCCTAATCTGGTTCCGGCACCGCACGCTGAGACTTTGCTTAATTCCTCTTCCTGGTGGGAAATGAGAGTTAAAATTGCCCGTCCAGACACCTCCAGCTAGTCTCTCATTGGTCCTCCTTATCCCTGTTCATCTTCCGCAGAAATTGCAAACTGGGTCAAACAGGAGGTTAAAGGCACTGACTCTCCAAGTCGGGAGAGTGTTAGTAAAGCATCTGGAATGTTGCACCCGAGTACCAGGGGACGAAAACTGAGACATATTTGAACACGTCTCCCGATCACACGGTTGATCATACTCTGGGTTCCACATGCATGTTTCAGCTGAAGGAAGAATCCCTTAAACCTGGAGAGTTGAGACCCGTGGAATGGTTACCATGCAATATGACTTCAAAGGGTCTTCATTTGCTCACCGAACCTCTCCAAACCTATCACTGCTGCGTTTATGCCCCTGTACACACGCTTGATTCTCTTTCAGAGACATAGCAATCCATAGGTTTTAAGATACTTACTAGACAGGTACATTCATTGGCGTTTAATATGGGGTGTTGAGTCCATTTCGTTGAGCAAGGAGTAGCTCTTGTCTATTACATATTTGGCTTAAGGAACTTTATCTGTGCTCATTTCAATCTCTGGTTTTATGCAGCACCCCAACTCACCTTTCCCTTTAAGCAAGCATAAGTTGGTTTTCTAAATTTGAGACCCTGTTCTGTTTTGTAATTCAGTGCCTGTGTAGCCAAGGTTACATTCCGTGTATTAGTGATATCTTATGATGTTTCTTTTTCTGTGTGACTTATTTCAGTTAGAATCATCATACCTGAATCCACTCATTATGCTGCTACGTGCCTGATGACATAGATTTTATTGCTGATTGATACTGCATTGTACGTAAGTACCACAACTTCTTTATCCATTTTTCGCTTTCTGCGATATTGAACTTGTACCGTGACTGAGGTTCTTGTAAACAGAGCTGTCCCAAATTGTGGGATGGCTGTGTCTTTTTTATTTTAAATTCCCTAAGCTATAGGACCATAATTGGAAGTGCCCTAGGCTGTGTTCCTCAGTTTTTTAGATGTTTCAGGAAACACCATACACTTCTCCCGAGTGGCTGTTGGCAATTTACCTCCTGCCCATCAGCATAACAAGGCTCCCAGTTCTCCATGGCCTGTCCTGCCTTTCTGGATTTTACACTTTTTTCAGATGGCCCTTTTGACCGGGGGGAAGTGAGACTTCATTGTAGTGCAGATTTCCTTTGCAAGCTTGCTTGGTTGGCCAAAAAGGGCGTATGCGTTTTGTCCTGAATATATTCAGGAAAAAACGCATACGCCCTTTTTGGCCAGTGCATCATTGTGGACGTTCTGCCTCTTTTCCTATGCTTTAAATGCAATTCCAGTCTACCTCCTGAAATCGGTTTCCTGCAATTCTGCCCGGCTTTCAAGTCCTCTTGGCAGCCTTACTTCAGTATATTTTTGGACAATAACTGTCATTTATAACTCTGCAGGTTTGTGAATTACAGTGTCCCTGAGCTCCTTTCTTCAACTCGCTTTCTTGTGAGCTGGCCGCAACACCGCAGGATTGCTTCAGGCCCTAATCTGGTTCCGGCACGGTATGCTGAGCCTTTGGTTAATTCCTCTTCCTGGTGGGAAATGAGAGTTAAATTCGCCCGTCCAGACACCTCCAGCTAGTCTCTCATTGGTTCTCCCTATTCCTGTTCATCTTCCTCAGAAATTGCAAACTGGGCCAAACAGGAGGTTAAAGGCACTGACTCTCCAAGTCGGGAGAGTGTTAATAAAGCATTTGGAATGTTGCACCCGAGTACCAGGGTACAAGAACTGAGACATATTTGAACACGTCTCGCGATCACATGGTTGATCATACTCTGGGTTCCACATGCATGTTTTTGCTGAAGGAAGAATCCCTTAAACCTGGAGAGTTGAGACCCGTGGAATGGGTACCATGCAATGTGACTTCAAAGGGTCTTCATTTGCTCACCGAACCTCTCCAATCCTATCACTGCTGCGTTTATGCCCCTGTACACACGCTTGGTTCTCTTTTGGAGACATAGCAATCCATAGGTTTTAAGATACTTACTAGTCAGGTACATTCTTAGGCGTTTAATATGGGGTGTTGAGTCCATTTCGTTGAGCAAGGAGTAGCTCTTGTCTATTACATATTTGGCTTAAGGAACTTTATCTGTGCTCATTTCAATCTCTGGTTTTATGCAGCACCCCAACTCACCTTTCCCCTTAAGCAAGCATAAGTTGGTTTTCTAAATTTGAGACCCTGTTCTGTTTTGTAATTCAGTGCATGTGTAGCCAAGTTTACATTCCGTGTATTAGTGATATCTTATGACGTTTCTTTTTCTGTGTGACTTATTTCAGTTAGAATCATCATACCTGAATCCACTCATTATGCTGCTACGGGCATGATGACATAGATTTCATTGCTGAGTGATATTGCATTGTACGTAAGTACCACAAATTTTTTATCCATTTTTCGCTTTCTGCGATATTGAACTTGTACCGTAAACGAGGTTCTTGTAAACAGAGCTGTCCCAAACTTTGGGGTGGCTGTGTCTTTTTGATTTTAATTTACCTAAGCTATAGGACCATAAGTGGAAGTGCCCTAGGCTCTGTTCCTCAGTTTTTTAGATGTTTCAGGAAACACCATACACTTCTCCTTAGTGGCTGTTGGCAATTTACATCCCGCCCATCCGCATAACAAGGCTCCCAGTTCTCCATGGCCTGTCCTGCCTTTCTGGATTTTACACTTTTTTCAGATGGCCCATTTGACTGGGGGGAAGTGAGACTTCATTGTAGTGCAGATTTCCTTTGCAAGCTTGCTTGGTTGGCCTAAAAGGGCGTATGCTTTTTTTCCTGAATATATTCAGGAAAAAAAGCATACGCCCTTTTTGGCAAGTGCATCATTGTCGACGTTCTGCCTCTTTTCCTATGCTTTAAATGCAAATCTAGTCTACCACCTGAAATCGGTTTCCTGCAATTCTGCCCCGGTTTCAGGCCCTCTTGGCAGCCTTACTTCAGTAGATTTTTGTACGATAGCTGTCATTTATAACTCTGCAGGTTTGTGAATTACAGTGCCCCTGAGCTCCTTTCTTCAACTCGCTTTCTTGTGAGCTGGCCGCAACACCGCAAGATTGCTTCAGGCCCTAATCTGGTTCTGGCACGGCACGCTGAGCCTTTGGTTAATTCCTCTTCCTGGTGGGAAATGAGAGTTAAATTTACCCGTCCAGACACCTCCAGCTAGTCTCTCATTGGTTCTCCCTATTCCTGTGCATCTTCCGCAGAAATTGCAAACTGGGCCAAACAGGAGGTTAAAGGCACTGTCTCTCCAAGTCGGGAGAATATTAGTAAAGCGTCTGCAATTTTGCACCCGAGTACCAGGGGATGAGAAATGAGACATATTAGAACACATCTCCCGATCACACGGTTGATCACACTCTGTGTTCCACATGCATTTTTTAGCTGAAGGAAGAATCCCTTAAACTTGGAGAGTTGAGACCCGTGGAATGGGTACCATGCAATATGACTTCAAAGGGTCTTCATTTGCTCACCAAACCTCTCCAATCCTATCACTGCTGCGTTTATGCCCCTGTACTCACGCTTGATTCTCTTTCAGAGACATAGCAATCCATAAGTTTTAAGATACTTAGTAGTCAGGTACATTATTAGGCGTTTAATAAGGGGTTTTGAGTCCATTTCGTTGAGCAAGGAGTAGCCCTTGTCTGTTACATATTTGGCTTAAGGAACTTTATCTGTGCTCATTTCAATCTCTGGTTTTATGCAGCACCCCAACTCACCTTTCCCCTTAAGCAAGCATAAGTTGGTTTTCTAAATTTGAGACCCTGTTCTGTTTTGTAATCCAGTTCCTGTGTAGCCAAGTTTACACTCCGTGTATTAGTGTTATCTTATGATGTTTCTTTTTCTGTGTGACTTATTTCAGTTAGAATCATCATACCTGAATCCACTCATTATGCTGCTACGTGCCTGATGACATAGATTTCATTGCTGAGTGTTATTGCATTGTATGTAAGTACCACAACATCTTTATCCATTTTTCACTTTCTGTGATATTGAACTTGTACCGTAAACGAGGTTCTTGTAATAAGAGCCATACCAAATTTTGGGGTGGCTGTGTCTTTTTGATTTTAATTTCCCTAAGCTATAGGATCATAAGTGGAAGTGCCCTAGCCTCTGTTGCTTTGTTTTTTACATGTTTCAGGAAACACCATACACTTCTCCCGAGTGGCTGTTGGCAATTTACATCACGCCCATCAGCATAACAAGGCTCCCAGTTCTCCAACGCCTGTCCTGCCTTTCTGGATTTTACACTTTTTTCAGATGGCCGTTTTGACCCGGCAGAAGTGAGACTTCATTGTAGTGCAGATTTCCTTTGCAAGCTTGCTTGGTTGGCCAAAAAGGGCGTATGCGTTTTTTCCTGAATATATTCAGGAAAAAACGCATACGCCCTTTTTGGCCAAGTGCATCGTTGTCGACGTTCTGCCTCTTTTCCTATGCTTTAAGTGCAATTCCAGTCTACCTCCTGAAATCGGTTTCCTGCAATTTTGCCCCACTTTCAAGTCCTCTTGGCAGCCTTACTTCAGTATATTTTTGGACGATAGCTGTCATTTATAACTCTGCAGGTTTTTGAATTACAGTGCCCCTGAGCTCCTTTCTTCAACTCGCTTTCTTGTGAGCTGGCCGCAACACCGCAGGATTGCTTCAGGCCCTAATATGGTTCCGGCACGGCACGCTGAGCCTTTGGTTAATTCCTCTTCCTGGTGGGAAATTAGTGTTAAATTTGCCCGTCCAGACACCTCCAGCTAGTCTCTCATTGGTTCTCCCTATTCCTGTTCATCTGCCACAGAAATTGCAAACTGGGCCAAACAGGAGGTTAAAGGCACTGACTCTCCGAGTCGGGAGAGTGTTAGTAAAGCGTCTGGAATGTTGCACCCAAGTACCAGGGGACGAGTCCTGAGACATATTGGAACACATCTCCCGATCACATGGTTGATCATACTCTGGGTTCCACATTCATGATTTAGCTGAAGGAAGAATCCCTTAAACCTGGAGAGTTGAGACCCGTGGAATGGGTACCATGCAATATGATTTCAAAGGGTCTTCATTTGCTCACCGAATGTCTCCAATCCTATCATTGCTGCATTTATGCCCCTGTACACATGCTTGATTCTCTTTCAGAGATATAGCAATTCATAGGTTTTAAGATACTTACTAGTCAGGTACATTCTTAGGTGTTTAATATGGGGTGTTGAGTCCATTTCATTGAGCAAGGAGTAGCTCTTGTCTATTACATATTTGGCTTAAGGAACTTTATCTGTGCTCATTTCAATCTCTGGTTTTATGCAGCACCCCAACTCACCTTTCCCCTTAAGCAAGCATAAGTTGGTTTTCTAAATTTGAGACCCTCTTCTGATTTGTAATCCATTTCCTTTATACCAAGTTTACATTCCGTGTATTAGTGATATCTTATGATGTTTCTTTTCCTGTGTGACTTATTTCAGTTAGAATCATCATACCTGAGTCCACTCATTATGCTGCTACGGGCCTGATGACATAGATTTCATTGCTGAGTGATATTGCATTGTACGTAAGTACCACAACTTCTTTATCCATTTTTCACTTTCTGTGATATTGAACTTGTCCCGTAAATGAGTTTCTTGTAAACAGAGCCGTCCCAAACGTTGGGGTGGCTGTGTCTTTTTGATTTTAATTTCCCTAAGCTATAGGGCCATAAGTGGAAGTGCCCTAGGCTCTGTTGCTTTGTTTTTTAGATGTTTCAGGAAACACCATACACTTCTCCCAAGTGGCTGTTGGCAATATACATCCCGCCCATCAGCATAACAAGGCTCCCAGTTCTCCATGGCCTGTCCTGCCTTTCTGGATTTTACACTTTTTTCAGTGTTCCTTTTTACCGGGGGGAAGTGAGACTTCATTGTAGTGCAGATTTCCTTTGCAAGCTTGCTTGGTTGGCCAAAAAGGGCGTATGCGTTTTTTCCTGAATATATTCAGGAAAAAACGCATACGCCCTTTTTGGCCAAGTGCATCATTGTCGACGTTCTGCCTCTTTTCCTATGCTTTAAGTGCAATTCCAGTCTACCTCCTGAAATCGGTTTCCTGCAATTTTGCCCCACTTTCAAGTCCTCTTGGCAGCCTTACTTCAGTATATTTTTGGACGATAGCTGTCATTTATAACTCTGCAGGTTTGTGAATTACAGTGCCCCTGAGCTCCTTTCTTCAACTCGCTTTCTTGTGAGCTGGCCGCAACACCGCAGGATTGCTTCAGGCCCTAATCTGGTTCTGGCACGGCACGCTGTGCCTTTGGTTAATTCCTCTTCCTGGTGGGAAATGAGAGTTAAATTTGCCCGTCCAGACACCTCCAGCAGGTCTCTCATTGGTTCTCCCTATTCCTGTTCATCTGCCGCAGAAATTGCAAACTGGGCCAAACAGGAGGTTAAAGGCACTGACTCTCCCAGTCGGGAGATTGTTAGTAAAGCGTCTGGAATGTTGCACCCGAGTACCAGGGGACGAGTCCTGAGACATATTTGAACACGTCTCCCGATCACACGGTTGATCATACTCTGGGTTCCACATGCATGATTTAGCTGAAGGAAGAATCCCTTAAACCTGCAGAGTTGAGACCCGTGGAATGGGTACCATGCAATATGATTTCAAAGGGTCTTCATTTGCTCACCAAATGTCTCCAATCCTATCATTGCTGCATTTATGCCCCTGTACACACGCTTGTTTCTCTTTCGGAGACATAGCAATTCATAGGTTTTAAGATACTTACTAGTCAGGTACATACTTAGGCGTTTAATATGGGGTGTTGAGTCCATTTCGTTGAGCAAGGAGTAGCTCTTGTCTATTACATATTTGGTTTAAGGAACTTTATCTGTGCTCATTTCAATCTCTGGTTTTATGCAGCACCCCAACTCACCTTTCCCCTTAAGCAAGCATAAGTTGGTTTTCTAAATTTGAGACCCTCTTCTGATTTGTAATCCAGTTCCTGTATAGCCAAGTTTACATTACGTGTATTAGTGATATCTTATGATGTTTCTTTTTCTGTGTGACTTATTTCAGTTAGAATCATCATACCTGAATCCACTCATTATGCTGCTACGGGCCTGATGACATAGATTTCATTGCTGAGTGATATTGCATTGTACGTAAGTACCACACCTTCTTTATCCATTTTTCACTTTCTGCGATATTGAACTTGTCCCGTAAACGAGTTTCTTGTAAACAGAGCTGTCCCAAACGTTGGGGTGGCTGTGTCTTTTTGATTTTAATTTCCCTAAGCTATAGGGCCATAAGTGGAAGTGCCCTAGGCTCTGTTGCTTTGTTTTTTAGATGTTTCAGGAAACACCATAAACTTCTCCCCAGTGGCTGTTGGCAATTTACATCCCGCCCATCAGCATAACAAGGCTCCCAGTTCTCCATGGCCTGTCCTGCTTTTCTGGATTTTACACTTTTTTCAGATGTCCCTTTTGACTGGGGGGAAGTGAGACTTCATTGTAGTGCAGATTTCCTTTGCAAGCTTGCTTGGTTGGCCAAAAACGGCGTATGCGTTTTTTCCTGAATATATTAAGGAAAAAACGCATACGCCCTTTTGGCCAAGTGCATCATTGTCGATGTTCTGCCTCTTTTCCTATGCTTTAAATGCAATTCCAGTCTACCTCCTGAAATCGGTTTCCTGCAATTCTGCCCCGCTTTCAAGTCCTCTTGGCAGCCTTACTTCAATATATTTTTGGACGATAGCTGTCATTTATAACTCTGCAGGTTTGTGAATTACAGTGCCCCTGAGCTCCTTTCTTCAACTCGCTTTCTTGTGAGCTGGCTGCAACACCACAGGATTGCTTCAGGCCCTAATCTGGTTCCGGCATGGCACGCTGAGCCTTTGCTTAATTCCTCTTCCTGTTGGGAAATGAGAGTTAAATTTGCCCGTCCAGAAACCTCCAGCTAGTCTCTCATTGGTTCTCCCTATTCCTGTTCATCTTCCGCAGAAATTGCAAACTGCGCCAAACAGGAGTTTAAAGGCACTGACTCTCCAAGTCGGGAGAGTGTTAGTAAAGCGTCTGGAATGTTGCACCCAACTACCAGGGGATGAGAACTGAGACATTGGAACACGTCTCCCGATCACACGGTTGATCATACTGTGGGTTCCACATGCATGTTTTAGCTGAAGGAAGAATCCCTTAAACCTGGAGAGTTGAGACCCGTGGAATGGGTACCATGCAATATGACTTCAAAGGGTCTTCATTTTCTCACCGAACCTCTCCAATCCTATCACTGCTGCGTTTCTGCCCCTGTACACACGCTTGATTCTCTTTCGGAGACATAGCAATCCATAGGATTTAAGATACTTACTAGTCAGGTACATTCTCAGGCGTTTAATATGGGGTGTTGAGTCCATTTCGTTGAGCAAGGAGTAGCTCTTGTCTATTCCATATTTGGCTTAAAGAACTTTATCTGTGCTCATTTCAATCTCTGGTTTTATGCAGCACCCCAACTCACCTTTCCCCTTAAGCAAGCATAAGTTGGTTTTCTAAATTTGAGACCCTGTTCTGTTTTGTAATCCAGTTCCTGTGTAGCCAAGTTTACATTCCGTGTATTAGTGATATCTTATGATGTTTCTTTTTCTGTGTGACTTCTTTCAGTTAGAATCATCATACCTGAATCCACTCATTATGCTGCTACGGGCCTGATGACATAGATTTCATTGCTGAGTGATATTGTATTGTACGTAAGTACCACAACTTCTTTATCCATTTTTCACTTTCTGCGATATTGAACTTGTACCATAAACGAGGTTCTTGTAAACAGAGCCATCCGAAACTTTTGGGTGGCTGTGTCTTTTTGATTTTAATTTCCCTAAGCTATAGGACCATAAGTGGAAGTGCCCTAGGCTCTGTTCCTCAGTTTTTTAGATGTTTCAGGAAACACCATACACTTCTCCCGAGTGGCTGTTGGCAATTTACATCCCGCCCATCAGCATAACAGGGCTCCCAGTTCTCCATGGCCTGTCCTGCCTTTCTGGATTTTACACTTCTTTCAGTGGCCCTTTTGACCGGGGAGAAGTGAGACTTCATTGTAGTGCAGATTTCATTTGCAAGTTGCTTGGTTGGCCAAAAAGGACCTATGCCTTTTTTCCTGAATATATTCAGGAAAAAACAAATACGCCCTTTTTGGCCAAGTGCATCATTGTCGACTTTCTGCCTCCTTTCCTATGCTTTAAATGCAATTCCAGTCTACCTCCTGAAATCGTTTTCCTGCAATTCTGCCCCGCTTTCAAGTCCTCTTGGCAGCCTTACTTCAGTATATTTTTGGACGATAGCTGTCATTTATAACTCTGCAGGTTTGTGAATTACAGTGCCCCTGAGCTCCTTTCTTCAACTCACTTTCTTGTGAGCTGGCCGCAACACCGCAGGATTGCTTCAGGCCCTAATCTGCTTCCGGCACGGCATGCTGAGCCTTTGGTTAATTCCTCTTCCTGGTGGGAAATGAGAGTTAAATTTGCCCGTCCAGACACCTCCAGCTAGTCTCTCATTGGTTCTCCCTATTCCTGTTCATCTTCCGCAGAAATTGCAAACTGGGCCAAACAGGAGGTTAAAGGCACTGACTCTCCAAGTCGGGAGAGTGTCAGTTAAGCGTCTGGAATGTTGCACCCGAGTACCAGGGGAATAGAACTGAGACATATTGGAACACGTCTCCTGATCACACGGTTGATCATACTCTGGGTTCCACATGCATGATTTTGCTGAAGGAAGAATCCCTTAAACCTGGAGAGTTGAGACCCGTGGAATGGGTACCATGCAATATGACTTCAAAGGGTCTTTGTTTGCTCACCGAACCTCTCCAATCCTATCACTGCTGCGTTTATGCCCCTGTACACATGCTTGATTCTCTTTCGGAGACATAGCAATCCATAGGTTTTAAGATAATTAGTAGTCAGGTACATTCTTAGGCGTTTAATATGGGGTGTTGAGTCCATTTCGTTGAGCAAGGAGTAGCTCTTGTCTATTACATATTTGGCTTAAGGAACTTTATCTGTGCTCATTTCAATCTCTGGTTTTATGCAGCACCCCAACTCACCTTTCCCCTCAAGCAAGCATAAGTTGGTTTTCTATATTTGAGACCCTGTTCTGTTTTGTAATTCAGTTCCTGTGTAGCCAAGTTTACATTCCGTGTATTAGTGATATCTTATGATGTTTCTTTTTCTGTGTGACTTATTTCAGTTAGAATCATCATACCTGAATCCACTCATTATGCTGCTACGGGCCTGATGACATAGGTTTCATTGCTGAGTGATGTTGCATTGTACGTAAGTACCACAACTTCTTTATCCATTTTTCACTTTCTGTGATATTGAACTTGTCCCGTAAATGAGTTTCTTGTAAACAGAGCCGTCCCAAACGTTGGGGTGGCTGTGTCTTTTTGATTTTAATTTCCCTAAGCTATAGGGCCATAAGTGGAATTGCCCTAGGCTCTGTTCCTCTGTTTTTTAGATGTTTCAGGAAACACCATACACTTATCCCAAGTGGCTGTTGGCAATATACATCCCGCCCATCAGCGTAACAAGGCTCCCAGTTCTCCATGGCCTGTCCTGACTTTCTGGATTTTACACTTTTTTCAGTGGTCCTTTTGACCGGGGGGAAGTGAGACTTCATTGTAGTGCAGATTTCCTTTGCAAGCTTGCTTGGTTGGCCAAAAACGGCGTATGCGTTTTTTCCTGAATATATTCAGGAAAAAACGCATACGCCCTTTTTGGCCAAGTGCATCATTGTCGACGTTTTGCCTCTTTTCCTATGCTTTA
Source organism: Orcinus orca (assembly GCF_937001465.1). NCBI lineage: Eukaryota > Metazoa > Chordata > Mammalia > Artiodactyla > Delphinidae > Orcinus > Orcinus orca. The sequence continues at coordinate 13,048 of NW_026043885.1, forward strand.
AATGCAATTCCAGTGTACCTCCTGAAATTGGTTTCCTGCAATTCTGCCCTGCTTTCAAGTCCTCTTGGCAGCCTTACTTCAGTATATTTTTGGACGATAGCTGTCATTTATAACTCTGCAGGTTTGTGAATTACAGTGCCCCTGAGCTCCTTTCTTCAACTCGCTTTCTTGTGAGCTGGCCGCAACACCGCAGGATTGCTTCAGGCCCTAATCTGGTTCCGGCACGGCACGCTGAGCCTTTGGTTAATTCCTCTTCCTGGTGGGAAATGAGAGTTAAATTTGCCCGTCCAGACACCTCCAGCTAGTCTCTCATTGGTTCTCCCTATTCCTGTTCATCTTCCGCAGAAATTGCAAACTGGGCCAAACAGGAGGTTAAAGGCACTGACTCTCCAAGTCGGGAGAGTGTTAGTAAAGCGTCTGGAATGGTGCACCCGAGTACCAGGGGACGAGAATGGAGACATATTGGAACACGACTCCCGATCACACGGTTGATCATACTCCGGGTTCCACATGCATGATTTAGCTGAAGGAAGAATCCCTTAAACCTGGAGAGTTGAGACCCGTGGAATGGGTACCATGCAATATGACTTCAAAGCGTCTTCATTTGCTCACCGAACCTCTCCAATCCTATCACTGCTGCGTTTATGCCCCTGTACACACGCTTGATTCTCTTTCGGAGACATAGCGATCCATAGGTTTTAAGATACTTACTAGTCAGGTACATTCTTAGGCGTTTAATATGGGGTGTTGAGTCCATTTCGTTGAGCAAGGAGTAGCTCTTGTCTATTCCATATTTGGCTTAAGGAACTTTATCTGTGCTCATTTCAATCTCTGGTTTTATGCAGCACCCCAACTCACCTTTCACCTTAAGCAAGCATAAGTTGGTTTTCTAAATTTGAGACCCTGTTCTGTTTTGTAATCCAGTTCCTGTGTAGCCAAGTTTACATTCCGTGTATTAGTGATATCTTATGATGTTTCTTTTTCTGTGTGACTTATTTCAGTTAGAATCATCATACCTGAATCCACTCATTATGCTGCTATGGGCCTGATGACATAGATTTCATTGCTGAGTGATATTGCATTGTACGTAAGTACCACAACTTCTTTATCCATTTTTCGCTTTCTGTGAAATTTAACTTGTACCGTAAACGAGGTTCTTGTAAACAGAGCCGTCCCAAACTTTGGGGTGGCTGTGTCTTTTTGATTTCAATTTCCCTAAGCTATAGGACCATAAGTGGAAGTGCCCTAGGCTCTGTTGCTTTGTTTTTTAGATGTTTCAGGAAACACCATACACTTCTCCCCAGTGGCTGTTGGGAGTTTACATCCCGCCCATCAGCATAACAAGGCTCCCAGTTCTCCATGGCCTGTCCTGCCTTTCTGGATTTTACACTTTTTTCAGATGGCCCCTTTGACCGCGGGGAAGTGAGACTTCATTGTAGTGCAGATTTCCTTTGCAAGCTTGCTTGGTTGGCCAAAAAGGGCGTATGCTTTTTTTCCTGAATATATTCAGGAAAAAACGCATACGCCCTTTTTGGCCAAGTGCATCATTGTGGACGTTCTGCCTCTTTTCCTATGCTTTAAATGCAATTCCTGTCTACCTCCTGAAATCGGTTTCCTGCAATTCTGCCCCGCTTTCAAGTCCTCTTGGCAGCCTTACTTCAGTATATTTTTGGACGATAGCTGTCATTTATAACTCTGCAGGTTTGTGAATTACAGTGCCCCTGAGCTGCTTTCTTAAACTCGCTTTCTTGTGTGCTGGCCGCAACACCGCAGGATTCCTTCAGGCCCTAATCTGGTTCCGGGACGGCACGCTGAGCCTTTGGTTAATTCCTCTTCCTGGTGGGAAATGGGAGTTAAATTTGCCCGTCCAGACACCTCCAGCTAGTCTCTCATTGGTTCTCCCTATTCCTGTTCATCTTCCGCGTAATTTGCAAACTGGGCCAAACAGGAGGTTAAAGGCACTGACTCTCCAAGTCGGGAGAGTGTTAGTAAAGCGTCTGGAATGTTACACCCGAGTACCAGGGGATGAGAACTGAGACATATTTCAACACGTCTCCCGATCACACGGTTGATCATACTCTGGGTTCCACATGCATGTTTTAGCTGAAGGAAGAATCCCTTAAACCTGGAGAGTTGAGACCCGTGGAATGGGTACCATGCAATATGACTTCAAAGGGTCTTCATTTGCTCACCGAACCTGTCCAATCCTATCACTGCTGCGTTTATGCCCCTGTACTCACGCTTGATTCTCTTTCAGAGACATAGCAATCTTTAGGTTTTAAGATACTTACTAGTCAGGTACATTATAAGGTGTTTAACATGGGGTTTTGAGTCCATTTCGTTGAGCAGGGAGTAGCTCTTTTCTATTCCATATTTGGCTTAAGGAACTTTATCTGTGCTCATTTCAATCTCTGGTTTTATGCAGCACCCCAACTCACCTTTCCCCTTAAGCAAGCATAAGTTGGTTTTCTAAATTTGAGACCCTGTTCTGTTTTGTAATCCATTTCCTGTGTAGCCAATTTTACATTCCGTGTATTAGTGATATCTTATGATGTTTCTTTTTCTGTGTGATTTCTTTCAGTTAGAATCATCATACCTGAATCCACTCATTATGCTGCTACGTGCCTGATGACATAGATTTCATTGCTGAGTGTTATTGCATTGTATGTAAGTACCACAACATCTTTATCCATTTTTCACTTTCTGTGATATTGAACTTGTACCGTAAATGAGGTTCTTGTAATAAGAGCCAAACCAAATTTTGGGGTGGCTGTGTCTTTTTGATTTTAATTTCCCTAAGCTATAGGATCATAAGTGGAAGTGCCCTAGCCTCTGTTGCTTTGTTTTTTACATGTTTCAGGAAACACCATACACTTCTCCCGAGTGGCTGTTGGCAATTTACATCCCGCCCATCAGCATAACAAGGCTCCCAGTTCTCCAACGCCTGTCCTGCCTTTCTGGATTTTACACTTTTTTCAGATGGCCGTTTTGACCCGGCAGAAGTGAGACTTCATTGTAGTGCAGATTTCCTTTGCAAGCTTGCTTGGTTGGCCAAAAAGGGCGTATGCGTTTTTTCCTGAATATATTCAGGAAAAAACGCATACGCCCTTTTTGGACAAGTGCATCATTGTCGACGTTCTGCCTCTTTTCCTATGCTTTAAGTGCAATTCCAGTCTACCTCCTGAAATCGGTTTCCTGCAATTTTGCCCCACTTTCAAGTCCTCTTGGCAGCCTTACTTCAGTATATTTTTGGACGATAGCTGTCATTTATAATTCTGCAGGTTTGTGAATTACAGTGCCCCTGAGCTCCTTTCTTCAACTCGCTTTCTTGTGAGCTGGCCGCAACACCGCAGGATTGCTTCAGGCCCTAATATGGTTCCGGCACGGCACGCTGAGCCTTTGGTTAATTCCTCTTCCTGGTGGGAAATTATAGTTAAATTTGCCCGTCCAGACACCTCCAGCTAGTCTCTCATTGGTTCTCCCTATTCCTGTTCATCTGCCACAGAAATTGCAAACTGGGCCAAACAGGAGGTTAAAGGCACTGACTCTCCGAGTCGGGAGAGTGTTAGTAAAGCGTCTGGAATGTTGCACCCAAGTACCAGGGGACGAGTCCTGAGACATATTGGAACACATCTCCCGATCACACGGTTGATCATACTCTGGGTTCCACATGCATGATTTAGCTGAAGGAAGAATCCCTTAAACCTGGAGAGTTGAGACCCGTGGAATGGGTACCATGCAATATGATTTCAAAGGGTCTTCATTTGCTCACCGAATGTCTCCAATCCTATCATTGCTGCATTTATGCCCCTGTACACACGCTTGATTCTCTTTCAGAGACATAGCAATTCATAGGTTTTAAGATACTTACTAGTCAGGTACATTCTTAGGTGTTTAATATGGGGTGTTGAGTCCATTTCATTGAGCAAGGAGTAGCTCTTGTCTATTACATATTTGGCTTAAGGAACTTTATCTGTGCTCATTTCAATCTCTGATTTTATGCAGCACCCCAACTCACCTTTCCCCTTAAGCAAGCATAAGTTGGTTTTCTAAATTTGAGACCCTCTTCTGATTTGTAATCCATTTCCTTTATACCAAGTTTACATTCCGTGTATTAGTGATATCTTATGATGTTTCTTTTTCTGTGTGACTTATTTCAGTTAGAATCATCATACCTGAATCCACTCATTATGCTGCTACGGGCCTGATGACATAGATTTCATTGCTGACTGATATTGCATTGTACGTAAGTACCACACCTTCTTTATCCATTTTTCGCTTTCTGCGATATTGAACTTGTACCGTAAACAAGGTTCTTGTAAACAGAGCCTTCCCAAACTTTGGGGTGGCTGTGTCTTTTTGATTTTAATTTCCCTAAGATATAGGACCATAAGTGGAAGTGCCCTAGGCTCTGTTGCTTTGTTTTTTAGATGTTTCAGGAAACACCATACACTTCTCCCCAGTGGCTGTTGGCAATTTACATCCCGCCCATCAGCATAACAAGGCTCCCAGTTCTCCATGGCCTGTCCTGCCTTTCTGGATTTTACACTTTTTTCAGTGTTCCTTTTGACCTGGGGGAAGTGAGACTTAATTGTAGTGCAGATTTCCTTTGCAAGCTTGCTTGGTTGGCGAAAAAGTGCGTATGCTTTTTTTCCTGAATATATTCAGGAAAAAACGCATACGCCCTTTTTGGCCAAGTGCATCATTGTCGACGTTCTGCCTCTTTTCCTATGCTTTAAATGCAATTCCAGTCTACCTCCTGAAATCGGTTTCCTACAATTCTGCCCCGCTTTCAAGTCCTCTTGGCAGCCTTACTTCAGTATATTTTTGGACGATAGCTGTCATTTATAACTCTGCAGGTTTGTGAATTACAGTGCCCCTGAGCTCCTTTCTTCAACTCGCTTTCTTGTGAGCTGGCCGCAACACCGCAGGATTGCTTCAGGCCCTAATCTGGTTCTGGCATGGCACGCTGAGCCTTTGGTTAATTCCTCTTCTTGGTGGGAAATGAGAGTTAAATTTGCCCGTCCAGAAACCTCCAGCTAGTCTCTCATTGGTTCTCCCTATTCCTGTTCATCTTCCACAGAAATTGCAAACTGGGCCAAACAGGAGGTTAAAGGCACTGACTCTCCAAGTCGGGAGAGTGTTAGTAAAGCGTCTGGAATGTTGCACCCGAGTACAAGGGGATGAGAACTGAGACATTGGAACACGTCTCCCGATCACATGGTTGATCATACTCTGGGTTCCACATGCATGTTTTAGCTGAAGGAAGAATCCCTTAAACCTGGAGAGTTGAGACCCGTGGAATGGGTACCATGCAATATGACTTCAAAGGGTCTTCATTTTCTCACCGAACCTCTCCAATCCTATCACTGCTGCGTTTATGCCCCTGTACACACGCTTGATTCTCTTTCGGAGACATAGCGATCCATAGGTTTTAAGATACTTACTAGTCAGGTACATTCTTAGGCGTTTAATATGGGGTGTTGAGTCCATTTCGTTGAGCAAGGAGTAGCTCTTGTCTATTACATATTTGGCTTAAGGAACTTTATCTGTGCTCATTTCAATCTCTGGTTTTATGCAGCACCCCAACTCACCTTTCCCCTTAAGCAATCATAAGTTGGTTTTCTAAATTGGAGACCCTGTTCTCTTTTGTAATCCAGTTCCTGTGTAGCCAAGTTTACATTCCGTGTATTAGTGATATCTTATGATGTTTCTTTTCCTGTGTGACTTATTTCAGTTAGAATCATCATACCTGAATCCACTCATTATGCTGCTACGGGCCTGATGACATAGATTTCATTGCTGAGTGATATTGCATTGTACGTAAGTACCACAACTTCTTTATCCATTTTTCACTTTCTGTGATATTGAACTTGTCCCGTAAACGAGTTTCTTGTAAACAGAGCCGTCCCAAACGTTGGGGTGGCTGTGTCTTTTTGATTTTAATTTCCCTAAGCTATAGGGCCATAAGTGGAAGTGCCCTAGGCTCTGTTGCTTTGTTTTTTAGATGTTTCAGGAAACACCATACACTTCTCCCAAGTGGCTGTTGGCAATATACATCCCGCCCATCAGCATAACAAGGCTCCCAGTTCTCCATGGCCTGTCCTGCCTTTCTGGATTTTACACTTTTTTCAGTGTTCCTTTTTACCGGGGGGAAGTGAGACTTCATTGTAGTGCAGATTTCCTTTGCAAGCTTGCTTGGTTGGCCAAAAAGGGCGTATGCGTTTTTTCCTGAATATATTCAGGAAAAAACGCATACGCCCTTTTTGGACAAGTGCATCATTGTCGACGTTCTGCCTCTTTTCCTATGCTTTAAGTGCAATTCCAGTCTACCTCCTGAAATCGGTTTCCTGCAATTTTGCCCCACTTTCAAGTCCTCTTGGCAGCCTTACTTCAGTATATTTTTGGACGATAGCTGTCATTTATAACTCTGCATGTTTGTGAATTACAGTGCCCCTGAGCTCCTTTCTTCAACTCGCTTTCTTGTGAGCTGGCCGCAACACCGCAGGATTGCTTCAGGCCCTAATCTGGTTCTGGCACGGCACGCTGAGCCTTTGGTTAATTCCTCTTCCTGGTGGGAAATGAGAGTTAAATTTGCCCGTCCAGACACCTCCAGCAGGTCTCTCATTGGTTCTCCCTATTCCTGTTCATCTGCCGCAGAAATTGCAAACAGGGCCAAACAGGAGGTTAAAGGCACTGACTCTCCCAGTCGGGAGATTGTTAGTTAAGCGTCTGGAATGTTGCACCCGAGTACCAGGGGACGAGTCCTGAGACATATTTGAACACGTCTCCCGATCACACGGTTGATCATACTCTGGGTTCCACATGCATGATTTAGCTGAAGGAAGAATCCCTTAAACCTGGAGAGTTGAGACCCGTGGAATGGGTACCATGCAATATGATTTCAAAGGGTCTTCATTTGCTCACCAAATGTCTCCAATCCTATCATTGCTGCATTTATGCCCCTGTACACACGCTTGTTTCTCTTTCGGAGACATAGCAATTCATAGGTTTTAAGATACTTACTAGTCAGGTACATACTTAGGCGTTTATATGGGGTGTTGAGTCCATTTCGTTGAGCAAGGAGTAGCTCTTGTCTATTACATATTTGGCTTAAGGAACTTTATCTGTGCTCATTTCAATCTCTGGTTTTATGCAGCACCCCAACTCACCTTTCCCCTTAAGCAAGCATAAGTTGGTTTTCTAAATTTGAGACCCTCTTCTGATTTGTAATCCAGTTCCTGTATAGCCAAGTTTACATTACGTGTATTAGTGATATCTTATGATGTTTCTTTTTCTGTGTGACTTATTTCAGTTAGAATCATCATACCTGAATCCACTCATTATGCTGCTACGGGCCTGATGACATAGATTTCATTGCTGAGTGATATTGCATTGTACGTAAGTACCACACCTTCTTTATCCATTTTTCACTTTCTGCGATATTGAACTTGTCCCGTAAACGAGTTTCTTGTAAACAGAGCCGTCCCAAACGTTGGGGTGGCTGTGTCTTTTTGATTTTAATTTCCCTAAGCTATAGGGCCATAAGTGGAAGTGCCCTAGGCTCTGTTGCTTTGTTTCTTAGATGTTTCAGGAAACACCATAAACTTCTCCCCACTGGCTGTTGGCAATTTACATCCCGCCCATCAGCATAACAAGGCTCCCAGTTCTCCATGGCCTGTCCTGCTTTTCTGGATTTTACACTTTTTTCAGATGTCCCTTTTGACTGGGGGGAAGTGAGACTTCATTGTAGTGCAGATTTCCTTTGCAAGCTTGCTTGGTTGGCCAAAAACGGCGTATGCGTTTTTTCCTGAATATATTAAGGAAAAAACGCATACGCCCTTTTGGCCAAGTGCATCATTGTCGATGTTCTGCCTCTTTTCCTATGCTTTAAATGCAATTCCAGTCTACCTCCTGAAATCGGTTTCCTGCAATTCTGCCCCGCTTTCAAGTCCTCTTGGCAACCTTACTTCAATATATTTTTGGACGATAGCTGTCATTTATAACTCTGCAGGTTTGTGAATTACAGTGCCCCTGAGCTCCTTTCTTCAACTCGCTTTCTTGTGAGCTGGCTGCAACACCACAGGATTGCTTCAGGCCCTAATCTGGTTCCGGCACGGCACGCTGAGCCTTTGCTTAATTCCTCTTCCTGTTGGGAAATGAGAGTTAAATTTGCCCGTCCAGAAACCTCCAGCTAGTCTCTCATTGGTTCTCCCTATTCCTGTTCATCTTCCGCAGAAATTGCAAACTGCGCCGAACAGGAGTTTAAAGGCACTGACTCTCCAAGTCGGGAGAGTGTTAGTAAAGCGTCTGGAATGTTGCACCCAAGTACCAGGGGATGAGAACTGACACATTGGAACACGTCTCCCGATCACACGGTTGATCATACTGTGGGTTCCACATGCATGTTTTAGCTGAAGGAAGAATCCCTTAAACCTGGAGAGTTGAGACCCGTGGAATGGGTACCATGCAATATGACTTCAAAGGGTCTTCATTTTCTCACCGAACCTCTCCAATCCTATCACTGCTGCGTTTCTGCCCCTGTACACAAGCTTGATTCTCTTTCGGAGACATAGCAATCCATAGGATTTAAGATACTTACTAGTCAGGTACATTCTCAGGCGTTTAATATGGGGTGTTGAGTCCATTTCGTTGAGCAAGGAGTAGCTCTTGTCTATTCCATATTTGGCTTAAAGAACTTTATCTGTGCTCATTTCAATCTCTGGTTTTATGCAGCACCCCAACTCACCTTTCCCCTTAAGCAAGCATAAGTTGGTTTTCTAAATTTGAGACCCTGTTCTGTTTTGTAATCCAGTTCCTGTGTAGCCAAGTTTACATTCCGTGTATTAGTGATATCTTATGATGTTTCTTTTTCTGTGTGACTTGTTTCAGTTAGAATCATCATACCTGAATCCACACATTATGCTGCTACGGGCCTGATGACATAGATTTCATTGCTGAGTGATATTGTATTGTACATAAGTACCACAACTTCTTTATCCATTTTTCACTTTCTGCGATATTGAACTTGTACCATAAACGAGGTTCTTGTAAACAGAGCCATCCGAAACTTTTGGGTGGCTGTGTCTTTTTGATTTTAATTTCCCTAAGCTATAGGACCATAAGTGGAAGTGCCCTAGGCTCTGTTCATCTGTTTTTTAGATGTTTCAGGAAACACCATACACTTCTCCCGAGTGGCTGTTGGCAATTTACATCCCGCCCATCAGCATAACAGGGCTCCCAGTTCTCCATGGCCTGTCCTGCCTTTCTGGATTTTACACTTCTTTCAGTGGCCCTTTTGACCGGGGAGAAGTGAGACTTCATTGTAGTGCAGATTTCATTTGCAAGCTTGCTTGGTTGGCCAAAAAGGACCTATGCCTTTTTTCCTGAATATATTCAGGAAAAAACAAATACGCCCTTTTTGGCCAAGTGCATCATTGTCGACTTTCTGCCTCTTTTCCTATGCTTTAAATGCAATTCCAGTCTACCTCCTGAAATCGGTTTCCTGCAATTCTGCCCCGCTTTCAAGTCCTCTTGGCAGCCTTACTTCAGTAAATTTTTGGACGATAGCTGTCATTTATAACTCTGCAGGTTTGTGAATTACAGTGCCCCTGAGCTCCTTTCTTCAACTCACTTTCTTGTGAGCTGGCCGCAACACCGCAGGATTGCTTCAGGCCCTAATCTGCTTCCGGCACGGCATGCTGAGCCTTTGGTTAATTCCTCTTCCTGGTGGGAAATGAGAGTTAAATTTGCCCGTCCAGACACCTCCAGCTAGTCTCTCATTGGTTCTCCCTATTCCTGTTCATCTGCCGCAGAAATTGCAAACTGGGCCAAACAGGAGGTTAAAGGCACTGACTCTCCAAGTCGGGAGAGTGTCAGTTAAGCGTCTGGAATGTTGCACCCGAGTACCAGGGGAATAGAACTGAGACATATTGGAACATGTCTCCTGATCACACGGTTGATAATACTCTGGGTTCCACATGCATGATTTTGCTGAAGGAAGAATCCCTTAAACCTGGAGAGTTGAGACCCGTGGAGTGGGTACCATGCAATATGACTTCAAAGGGTCTTTGTTTGCTCACCGAACCTCTCCAATCCTATCACTGCTGCGTTTATGCCCCTGTACACATGCTTGATTCTCTTTCGGAGACATAGCAATCCATAGGTTTTAAGATAATTAGTAGTCAGGTACATTCTTAGGCGTTTAATAGGGGGTGTTGAGTCCATTTCGTTGAGCAAGGAGTAGCTCTTGTCTATTACATATTTGGCTTAAGGAACTTTATCTGTGCTCATTTCAATCTCTGGTTTTATGCAGCACCCCAACTCACCTTTCCCCTTAAGCAAGCATAAGTTGGTTTTCTAAATTTGAGACCCTGTTCTGTTTTGTAATTCAGTTCCTGTGTAGCCAAGTTTACATTCCGTGTATTAGTGATATCTTATGATGTTTCTTTTTCTGTGTGACTTATTTCAGTTAGAATCATCATACCTGAATCCACTCATTATGCTGCTACGGGCCTGATGACATAGGTTTCATTGCTGAGTGATGTTGCATTGTACGTAAGTACCACAACTTCTTTATCCATTTTTCACTTTCTGTGATATTGAACTTGTCCCGTAAATGAGTTTCTTGTAAACAGAGCCGTCCCAAACGTTGGGGTGGCTGTGTCTTTTTGATTTTAATTTCCCTAAGCTATAGGGCCATAAGTGGAATTGCCCTAGGCTCTGTTCCTCTGTTTTTTAGATGTTTCAGGAAACACCATACACTTCTCTCAAGTGGCTGTTGGCAATATACATCCCGCCCATCAGCATAACAAGGCTCCCAGTTCTCCATGGCCTGTCCTGCCTTTCTGGATTTTACACTTTTTTCAGATGGCCCTTTTGACCGGGGGGAAGTGAGACTTCATTGTAGTGCAGATTTCCTTTGCAAGCTTGCTTGGTTGGCCAAAAAGGGCGTATGCGTTTTTTCCTGAATATATTCAGGAAAAAACGCATACGCCCTTTTTGGCCAAGTGCATCATTGTGGACGTTCTGCCTCTTTTCCTATGCTTTAAATGCAATTCCAGTCTACCTCCTGAAATCGGTTTCCTGCAATTCTGCCCTGCTTTCAAGTCCTCTTGGCAGCCTTACTTCAGTATATTTTTGGACGATAGCTGTCATTTATAACTCTGCAGGTTTGTGAATTACAGTGCCCCTGAGCTCCTTTCTTCAACTCGCTTTCTTGTGAGCTGGCCGCAACACCGCAGGATTGCTTCAGGCCCTAATCTGGTTCCGGCACGGCACGCTGAGCCTTTGGTTAATTCCTCTCCCTGGTGGGAAATGAGAGTTAAATTTGCCCGTCCAGACACCTCCAGCTAGTCTCTCATTGGTTCTCCCTATTCCTGTTCATCTTCCGCAGAAATTGCAAACTGGGCCAAACAGGAGTTTAAAGGCACTGACTCTCCAAGTCGGGAGAGTGTTAGTAAAGCGTCTGGAATGTTGCACCCGAGTACCAGGGGACGAGAACTGAGACATATTGGAACACGTCTCCCGATCACACGGTTGATCATACTCTGGGTTCCACATGCATGATTTCGCTTAAAGAAGAATCCCTTAAGTTGGAGAGTTGAGACCCGTGGAATGGGTACCATGCAATATGACTTCAAAGGGTCTTCATTTGCTCACCGAACCTCTCCAATCCTATCACTGCTGCGTTTATGCCCCTGTACACACGCTTGATTCTCTTTCGGAGACATAGCGATCCATAGGTTTTAAGATACTTACTAGTCAGGTACATTGTTAGGTGTTTAATATGGGGTGTTGAGTCCATTTCGTTGAGCAAGGAGTAGCTCTTGTCTATTACATATTTGGCTTAAGGAACTTTATCTGTGCTCATTTCAATCTCTGGTTTTATGCAGCACCCCAACTCACCTTTCCCCTTAAGCAATCATAAGATGGTTTTCTAAATTTGAGACCCTGTTCTCTTTTGTAATCCAGTTCCTGTGTAGCCAAGTTTACATTCCGTGTATTAGTGATATCTTATGATGTTTCTTTTTCTATGTGACTTATTTCAGTTAGAATCATCATACCTGAATCCACTCATTATGCTGCTATGGGCCTGATGACATAGATTTCATTGCTGAGTGATATTGCATTCTACGTAAGTACCACAACTTCTTTATCCCTTTTTCACTTTCTGTGATATTGAACTTGTCCCGTAAATTAGGTTCTTGTAAAGAGAGCCGTCACAAACTTTTGGGTGGCTGTGTCTTTTTTATTTTAATTTCCCTTAACTATAGGACCATAAGTGGAATTGCCCTAGTCTCTGTTCCTCTGTTTTTTAGATGTTTCAGGAAGCACCATACACTTCTCCCGAGTGGCTGTTGACAATTTACATCCCGCCCATCAGCATAACAAGGCTCCCAATTCTCCATGGCCTGTCCTGCCTTTCTGGATTTTACACTTTTTTCAGATGGCCGTTTTGACCGGGGGGAAGTGAGACTTCATTGTAGTGCAGATTTCTTTGCAAGCTTGCTTGGTTGGCCAAAAAGTGCGTATGCGTTTTTTCCTGAATATATTCAGGAAAAAACGAATACGCCCTTTTTGGCCAAGTGCATCATTGTCAACATTCTGCCTCTTTTCCTATGCTTTAAATGCAATTCCAGTCTACCTCCTGAAATCGGTTTCCTGCAATTCTGCCCCGCTTTCAAGTCCTCTTGGCAGCCTTACTTCAGTAAATTTTTGGACGATAGCTGTCATTTATAACTCTGCAGGTTTTTGAATTACAGTGCCCCTGAGCTCCTTTCTTCAACTCGCTTTCTTGTGAGCTGGCCGTAACACCGCAGGATTGCTTCAGGCCCTAATCTGGTTCCGGCACGGCACGCTGAGCCTTTGCTTAATTCCTCTTCCTGGTGGGAAATGAGAGTTAAATTTGCCCGTCCAGAAACCTCCAGCTAGTCTCTCATTGGTTCTCCCTATTCCTGTTCATCTTCCGCAGAAATTGCAAACTGGGCCAAAGAGGAGGTTAAAGGCACTGACTCTCCAAGTCGGGAGAGTGTTAGTTATGCGTCTGGAATGTTGCACCCGAGTACCAGGGGACGAGAACTGAGACATTGGAACACGTTTCCCGATCACACGGTTGATCATACTGTGGGTTCCACATGCATGTTTTAGCTGAAGGAAGAATCCCTTAAACCTGGAGAGTTGAGACCCGTGGAATGGGTACCATGCAATATGACTTCAAAGGGTCTTCATTTGCTCACCGAACCTCTCCAATCCTATCACTGCTGCGTTTATGCCCCTGTACACACGCTTGATTCTCTTTCGGAGACATAGCAATCCATAAGTTTTAAGACACTTACTAGTCAGGTACATTCTCAGGCGTTTAATATGGGGTGTTGAGTCCATTTCGTTGAGCAAGGAGTAGCTCTTGTCTATTCCATATTTGGCTTAAGGAACTTTATCTGTGCTCATTTCAATCTCTGGTTTTATGCAGCACCCCAACTCACCTTTCCCCTTAAGCAAACATAAGTTGGTTTTCTAAATTTGAGACCCTGTTCTGTTTTGTAATCCAGTTCCTGTGTAGCCAAGTTTACATTCCGTGTATTAGTGATATCTTATGATGTTTCTTTTTCTGTGTGACTTATTTCAGTTAGAATCATCATACCTGAATCCACTCATTATGCTGCTACGGGCCTGATGACATAGATTTCATTGCTGAGTGATATTGTATTGTACGTAATTACCACAACTTCTTTATCCATTTTTCACTTTCTGCGATATTGAACTTGTACCATAAACGAGGTTGTTGTAAACAGAGCCATCCGAAACTTTTGGGTGGCTGTGACTTTTTGATTTTAATTTCCCTAAGCTATAGGACCATAAGTGGAAGTGCCCTAGGCTCTGTTCACCTGTTTTTTAGATGTTTCAGGAAACACCATACACTTCTCCCGAGTGGCTGTTGGCAATTAACATCCCGCCCATCAGCATAACAAGGCTCCCAGTTCTCCATGACCTGTCCTGCCTTTCTGGATTTTACACTTTTTTCAGATGGCCCTTTTGACCGGGGAGAAGTGAGACTTCATTGTAGTGCAGATTTCATTTGCAAGCTTGCTTGGTTGGCCAAAAAGGACCTATGCCTTTTTTCCTGAATATATTCAGGAAAAAACGAATACGCCCTTTTTGGCCAAGTGCATCATTGTCGACATTCTTCCTCTTTTCCTATGCTTTAAATGCAACTCCAGTCTACCTCCTGAAATCGGTTTCGTGCAATTCTGCCCCAATTTCAAGTCCTCTTGGCAGCCTTACTTCAGTATATTTTTTACGATAGCTGTCATTTATAACTCTGCAGGTTTGTGAATTACAGTGCCCCTGAGCTCCTTTCTTCAACTCGCTTTCTTGTGAGCTGGCCGCAACACCGCAGGATTGCTTCAGGCCCAAATCAGGTTCTGGCATGGCACGCTGAGCCTTTGCTTAATTCCTCTTCCTGGTGGGAAATGAGAGTTAAATTTGCCCGTCCAGACACCTCCAGCTAGTCTCTCATTGGTTCTCCTTATTCCTGTTCATCTTCCACAGAAATTGCAAACTGGGCCAAACAGGAGGTTAAAGGCACTGACTGTCCAAGTCGGGAGAGTTTTAGTAAAGCGTCTGGAATGTTGCACCTGAGTACCAGGGGCGAGAACTGAGACATATTGGAACATGTCTCCCAATCTCACGGTTGATCATACTCTGAGTTCCACATGCATGTTTTAGCTGAAGGAAGAATCCCTTAAACCTGGAGAGTTGAGACCCGTGGAATGGGTACCATGCAATATGACTTCAAAGGGTCTTTGTTTGCTCACCGAACCTCTCCAATCCTATCACTGCTGCGTTTATGCCCCGGTACACATGCTTGATTCTCTTTCAGAGACATAGCAATCCATAGGTTTTAAGATACTTACTAGTCAGGTACATTCTTAGACGTTTAACATGGGGTGTTGAGTCCATTTCGTTGAACAAGGAGTAGCTCTTGTCTATTACATATTTCGCTTAAGGAACTTTATCTGTGCTCATTTCAATCTCTGATTTTATGCAGCACCCCATCTCACCTTTCCCCTTAAACAAGCATAAGTTGGTTTTCTAAATTTGAGACCCTGTTCTGTTTTGTAATTCAGTTCCTCTGTAGCCAAGTTTACATTCCGTGTATTAGTGATACCTTATGATGTTTCTTTTTCTGTGTGACTTATTTCAGTTAGAATCATCATACCTGAATCCACTCATTATGCTGCTATGGGCCTGATGACATAGATTTCATTGCTGAGTGATATTGCATTGTACGTAAGTACCACAACTTCTTTATCCATTTTTCGCTTTCTGCGATATTGAACTTGTACCATAAACACGGTTCTTGTAAACAGAGCCGTCCCAAACTTTGGGGTGGCTGTGTCTTTTTGATTTTAATTTCCCTAAGCTATAGGACCATAAGTGGAATTGCCCTAGGCTCTGTTCCTCTGTTTTTTAGATGTTTCAGGAAACACCATACACTTCTCCCGAGTGGCTGTTGGCAATTTACATCCCGCCCATCAGCATAACAAGGCTCCCAATTCTCCATGGCCTGTCCTGCCTTTCTGGATTTTACACTTTTTTCAGATGACCGTTTTGTCCAGGGGGAAGTGAGACTTCATTGTAGTGCAGATTTCCTTTGCAAGCTTGCTTGGTTGGCCAAAAAGGACCTATGCCTTTTTTCCTGAATATATTCAGGAAAAAACGAATACGCCCTTTTTGGCCAAGTGCATCATTGTGGACTTTCTGCCTCTTTTCCTTTGCTTTAAATGCAATTCCAGTCTACCTCCTGAAATCGGTTTCCTGCAATTCTGCCCCGCTTTCAAGTCCTCTTGGCAGCCTTACTTCAGTATATTTTTGGACGATAGCTATCATTTATAACTCTGCAGGTTTGTGAATTACAGTGCCCCTGAGCTCCTTTCTTTAACTCGCTTTCTTGTGAGCTGGCCGCAACACCGCAGGATTGCTTCAGGCCCTGATCTGGTTCCCGCAGGGCATGCTGAGCCTTTGGTTAATTTCTCTTCCTGGTGGGAAATGAGAGTTAAATTTGCCCGTCCAGACACCTCCAGCTAGTCTCTCTTTGGTCCTGCTTATCCCTGTTCATCTTCCGCAGAAATTGCAAACTGGGTCAAACAGGAGGTTAAAGGCACTGACTCTCCAAGTCGGGAGAGTGTTAGTAAAGCGTCTGGAATGTTGCACCCGAGTACCAGGGGACGAGAACTGAGACATATTGGAACACGTCTCCCGATCACACGGTTGATCATACTCTGGGTTCCACATGCATGTTTTAGCTGAAGGAAGAATCCCTTAAACCTGGAGAGTTGAGACCCGTGGAATGGGTACTATGCAATATGACTTCAAAGGGTCTTTGTTTGCTCACCGAACCTCTCCAATCCTATCACTGCTGCGTTTATGCCCCTGTACACATGCTTGATTCTCTTTCGGAGACTTAGCAATCCATAGGTTTTAAGATAATTAGTAGTCAGGTACATTCTTAGGCGTTTAATATGGGGTGTTGAGTCCATTTCGTTGAGCAAGGAGTAGCTCTTGTCTATTACATATTTGGCTTAAGGAACTTTATCTGTGCTCATTTCAATCTCTGGTTTTATGCAGCACCCCAACTCACCTTTCCCCTTAAGCAAGCATAAGTTGGTTTTCTAAATTTGAGACCCTGTTCTGTTTTGTAATTCAGTTCCTGTGTAGCCAAGTTTACATTCCGTGTATTAGTGATATCTTATGATGTTTCTTTTTCTGTGTGACTTATTTCAGTTAGAATCATCATACCTGAATCCACTCATTATGCTGCTACGGGCCTGATGACATAGGTTTCATTGCTGAGTGATGTTGCATTGTACGAAAGTACCACAACTTCTTTATCCATTTTTCATTTTCTGTGATATTGAACTTGTCCCGTAAACGAGTTTCTTGTAAACAGAGCCATCCCAAACGTTGGGGTGGCTGTGTCTTTTTGATTTTAATTTCCCTAAGCTATAGGGCCATAAGTGGACTTGCCCTAGGCTCTGTTCCTCTGTTTTTAGATGTTTCAGGAAACACCATACACTTCTCCCAAGTGGCTGTTGGCAATATACATCCCGCCCATCAGCATAACAAGGCTCCCAGTTCTCCATGGCCTGTCCTGCCTTTCTGGATTTTACACTTTTTTCAGTGGTCCTTTTGACCGGGGGGAAGTGAGACTTCATTGTAGTGCAGATTTCCTTTGCAAGCTTGCTTGGTTGGCCAAAAAGGGCGTATGCGTTTTTTCCTGAATATATTCAGGAAAAAACGCATACGCCCTTTTTGGCCAAGTGCATCATTGTCGACGTTTTGCCTCTTTTCCTATGCTTTAAATGCAATTCCAGTGTACCTCCTGAAATTTGTTTCCTGCAATTCTGCCCCGCTTTCAAGTCCTCTTGGCAGCCTTACTTCAGTATATTTTTGGACGATAGCTGTCATTTATAACTCTGCAGGTTTGTGAATTACAGTGCCCCTGAGCTCCTTTCTTCAACTCACTTTCTTGTGAGCTGGCTGCAACACCACAGGATTGCTTCAGGCCCTAATCTGGTTCCAGCACGGCACGCTGAGCCTTTGGTTAATTCCTCTTCCTGGTGGGAAATGAGAGTTAAATTTGCCCGTCCAGAAACCTCCAGCTAGTCTCTCATTGGTTCTCCCTATTCCTGTTCATCTTCCGCAGAAATTGCAAACTGGGCCAAACAGGAGGTTAAATGCACTGACTCTCCAAGTCGAGAGAGTGTTAGTAAAGCATCTGGAATACTGCACCCGAGTACCAGGGGAGGAGAACTGAGACATATTGGAACACGTCTCCCGATCACACGGTTGATCATACTCTGAGTTCCACATGCATGTTTTAGCTGAAGGAGGAATCCCTTAAACCTGGAGAGTTGAGACCCGTGGAATGGGTACCATGCAATATGACTTCAAAGGGTCTTTGTTTGCTCACCGAACCTCTCCAATCCTATCACTGCTGCGTTTATGCCCCTGTACACACGCTTGATTCTCTTTCGGAGACATAGCAATCCATAGGTTTTAAGATCCTTACTAGTCAGGTACATTCTTCGGCGTTTAATATGGGGTGTTGAGTCCATTTCGTTGAACAAGCAGTAGCTCTTGTCTATTACATATTTGGCTTAAGGAACTTTATCTGTGCTCATTTCAATCTCTGGTTTTATGCAGCACCCCAACTCACCTTTCCCCTTAAGCAAGCGTAAGTTGGTTTTCTAAATTTGAGACCCTGTTCTGTTTTGTAATCCAGTTCCTCTGTAGCCAAGTTTACATTCCGTGTATTAGTGATATCTTATGATGTTTCTTTTTCTGTGTGACTTCTTTCAGTTAGAATCATCATACCTGAATCCACTCATTATGCTGCTACGGGCCTGATGACATAGATTTCATTGCTGAGTGATATTGTATTGTACGTAAGTACCACAACTTCTTTATCCATTTTTCACTTTCTGCGATATTGAACTTGTACCATAAACGAGGTTCTTGTAAACAGAGCCATCCGAAACTTTTGGGTGGCTGTGTCTTTTTGATTTTAATTTCCCTAAGCTATAGGACCATAAGTGGAAGTGCCCTAGGCTCTGTTCCTCAGTTTTTTAGATGTTTCAGGAAACACCATACACTTCTCCCGAGTGGCTGTTGGCAATTTACATCCCGCCCATCAGCATAACAGGGCTCCCAGTTCTCCATGGCCTGTCCTGCCTTTCTGGATTTTACACTTCTTTCAGTGGCCCTTTTGACCGGGGAGAAGTGAGACTTCATTGTAGTGCAGATTTCATTTGCAAGTTGCTTGGTTGGCCAAAAAGGACCTATGCCTTTTTTCCTGAATATATTCAGGAAAAAACAAATACGCCCTTTTTGGCCAAGTGCATCATTGTCGACTTTCTGCCTCCTTTCCTATGCTTTAAATGCAATTCCAGTCTACCTCCTGAAATCGTTTTCCTGCAATTCTGCCCCGCTTTCAAGTCCTCTTGGCAGCCTTACTTCAGTATATTTTTGGACGATAGCTGTCATTTATAACTCTGCAGGTTTGTGAATTACAGTGCCCCTGAGCTCCTTTCTTCAACTCACTTTCTTGTGAGCTGGCCGCAACACCGCAGGATTGCTTCAGGCCCTAATCTGCTTCCGGCACGGCATGCTGAGCCTTTGGTTAATTCCTCTTCCTGGTGGGAAATGAGAGTTAAATTTGCCCGTCCAGACACCTCCAGCTAGTCTCTCATTGGTTCTCCCTATTCCTGTTCATCTTCCGCAGAAATTGCAAACTGGGCCAAACAGGAGGTTAAAGGCACTGACTCTCCAAGTCGGGAGAGTGTCAGTTAAGCGTCTGGAATGTTGCACCCGAGTACCAGGGGAATAGAACTGAGACATATTGGAACACGTCTCCTGATCACACGGTTGATCATACTCTGGGTTCCACATGCATGATTTTGCTGAAGGAAGAATCCCTTAAACCTGGAGAGTTGAGACCCGTGGAATGGGTACCATGCAATATGACTTCAAAGGGTCTTTGTTTGCTCACCGAACCTCTCCAATCCTATCACTGCTGCGTTTATGCCCCTGTACACATGCTTGATTCTCTTTCGGAGACATAGCAATCCATAGGTTTTAAGATAATTAGTAGTCAGGTACATTCTTAGGCGTTTAATATGGGGTGTTGAGTCCATTTCGTTGAGCAAGGAGTAGCTCTTGTCTATTACATATTTGGCTTAAGGAACTTTATCTGTGCTCATTTCAATCTCTGGTTTTATGCAGCACCCCAACTCACCTTTCCCCTCAAGCAAGCATAAGTTGGTTTTCTATATTTGAGACCCTGTTCTGTTTTGTAATTCAGTTCCTGTGTAGCCAAGTTTACATTCCGTGTATTAGTGATATCTTATGATGTTTCTTTTTCTGTGTGACTTATTTCAGTTAGAATCATCATACCTGAATCCACTCATTATGCTGCTACGGGCCTGATGACATAGGTTTCATTGCTGAGTGATGTTGCATTGTACGTAAGTACCACAACTTCTTTATCCATTTTTCACTTTCTGTGATATTGAACTTGTCCCGTAAATGAGTTTCTTGTAAACAGAGCCGTCCCAAACGTTGGGGTGGCTGTGTCTTTTTGATTTTAATTTCCCTAAGCTATAGGGCCATAAGTGGAATTGCCCTAGGCTCTGTTCCTCTGTTTTTTAGATGTTTCAGGAAACACCATACACTTATCCCAAGTGGCTGTTGGCAATATACATCCCGCCCATCAGCGTAACAAGGCTCCCAGTTCTCCATGGCCTGTCCTGACTTTCTGGATTTTACACTTTTTTCAGTGGTCCTTTTGACCGGGGGGAAGTGAGACTTCATTGTAGTGCAGATTTCCTTTGCAAGCTTGCTTGGTTGGCCAAAAACGGCGTATGCGTTTTTTCCTGAATATATTCAGGAAAAAACGCATACGCCCTTTTTGGCCAAGTGCATCATTGTCGACGTTTTGCCTCTTTTCCTATGCTTTAAATGCAATTCCAGTGTACCTCCTGAAATTGGTTTCCTGTAATTCTGCCCTGCTTTCAAGTCCTCTTGGCAGCCTTACTTCAGTATATTTTTGGACGATAGCTGTCATTTATAACTCTGCAGGTTTGTGAATTACAGTGCCCCTGAGCTCCTTTCTTCAACTCGCTTTCTTGTGAGCTGGCCGCAACACCGCAGGATTGCTTCAGGCCCTAATCTGGTTCCGGCACGGCACGCTGAGCCTTTGGTTAATTCCTCTTCCTGGTGGGAAATGAGAGTTAAATTTGCCCGTCCAGACACCTCCAGCTAGTCTCTCATTGGTTCTCCCTATTCCTGTTCATCTTCCGCAGAAATTGCAAACTGGGCCAAACAGGAGGTTAAAGGCACTGACTCTCCAAGTCGGGAGAGTGTTAGTAAAGCGTCTGGAATGGTGCACCCGAGTACCAGGGGACGAGAATGCAGACATATTGGAACACGACTCCCGATCACACGGTTGATCATACTCCGGGTTCCACATGCATGATTTAGCTGAAGGAAGAATCCCTTAAACCTGGAGAGTTGAGACCCGTGGAATGGGTACCATGCAATATGACTTCAAAGCGTCTTCATTTGCTCACCGAACCTCTCCAATCCTATCACTGCTGCGTTTATGCCCCTGTACACACGCTTGATTCTCTTTCGGAGACATAGCGATCCATAGGTTTTAAGATACTTACTAGTCAGGTACATTCTTAGGCGTTTAATATGGGGTGTTGAGTCCATTTCGTTGAGCAAGGAGTAGCTCTTGTCTATTCCATATTTGGCTTAAGGAACTTTATCTGTGCTCATTTCAATCTCTGGTTTTATGCAGCACCCCAACTCACCTTTCACCTTAAGCAAGCATAAGTTGGTTTTCTAAATTTGAGACCCTGTTCTGTTTTGTAATCCAGTTCCTGTGTAGCCAAGTTTACATTCCGTGTATTAGTGATATCTTATGATGTTTCTTTTTCTGTGTGACTTATTTCAGTTAGAATCATCATACCTGAATCCACTCATTATGCTGCTATGGGCCTGATGACATAGATTTCATTGCTGAGTGATATTGCATTGTACGTAAGTACCACAACTTCTTTATCCATTTTTCGCTTTCTGTGAAATTTAACTTGTACCGTAAACGAGGTTCTTGTAAACAGAGCCGTCCCAAACTTTGGGGTGGCTGTGTCTTTTTGATTTCAATTTCCCTAAGCTATAGGACCATAAGTGGAAGTGCCCTAGGCTCTGTTGCTTTGTTTTTTAGATGTTTCAGGAAACACCATACACTTCTCCCCAGTGGCTGTTGGGAGTTTACATCCCGCCCATCAGCATAACAAGGCTCCCAGTTCTCCATGGCCTGTCCTGCCTTTCTGGATTTTACACTTTTTTCAGATGGCCC
Source organism: Orcinus orca (assembly GCF_937001465.1). NCBI lineage: Eukaryota > Metazoa > Chordata > Mammalia > Artiodactyla > Delphinidae > Orcinus > Orcinus orca. The sequence goes on from NW_026043885.1 coordinate 34,973, forward strand.
CTTTGACCGCGGGGAAGTGAGACTTCATTGTAGTGCAGATTTCCTTTGCAAGCTTGCTTGGTTGGCCAAAAAGTGCGTATGCTTTTTTTCCTGAATATATTCAGGAAAAAACGCATACGCCCTTTTTGGCCAAGTGCATCATTGTGGACTTTCTGCCTCTTTTCCTATGCTTTAAATGCAATTCCTGTCTACCTCCTGAAATCGGTTTCCTGCAATTCTGCCCCGCTTTCAAGTCCTCTTGGCAGCCTTACTTCAGTATATTTTTGGACGATAGCTGTCATTTATAACTCTGCAGGTTTGTGAATTACAGTGCCCCTGAGCTGCTTTCTTAAACTCGCTTTCTTGTGAGCTGGCCGCAACACCGCAGGATTCCTTCAGGCCCTAATCTGGTTCCGGGACGGCACGCTGAGCCTTTGGTTAATTCCTCTTCCTGGTGGGAAATGGGAGTTAAATTTGCCCGTCCAGACACCTCCAGCTAGTCTCTCATTGGTTCTCCCTATTCCTGTTCATCTTCCGCGTAATTTGCAAACTGGGCCAAACAGGAGGTTAAAGGCACTGACTCTCCAAGTCGGGAGAGTGTTAGTAAAGCGTCTGGAATGTTACACCCGAGTACCAGGGGATGAGAACTGAGACATATTTCAACACGTCTCCCGATCACACGGTTGATCATACTCTGGGTTCCACATGCATGTTTTAGCTGAAGGAAGAATCCCTTAAACCTGGAGAGTTGAGACCCGTGGAATGGGTACCATGCAATATGACTTCAAAGGGTCTTCATTTGCTCACCGAACCTGTCCAATCCTATCACTGCTGCGTTTATGCCCCTGTACTCACGCTTGATTCTCTTTCAGAGACATAGCAATCTTTAGGTTTTAAGATACTTACTAGTCAGGTACATTATAAGGTGTTTAACATGGGGTTTTGAGTCCATTTCGTTGAGCAGGGAGTAGCTCTTTTCTATTCCATATTTGGCTTAAGGAACTTTATCTGTGCTCATTTCAATCTCTGGTTTTATGCAGCACCCCAACTCACCTTTCCCCTTAAGCAAGCATAAGTTGGTTTTCTAAATTTGAGACCCTGTTCTGTTTTGTAATCCATTTCCTGTGTAGCCAAGTTTACATTCCGTGTATTAGTGATATCTTATGATGTTTCTTTTTCTGTGTGATTTCTTTCAGTTAGAATCATCATACCTGAATCCACTCATTATGCTGCTACGTGCCTGATGACATAGATTTCATTGCTGAGTGTTATTGCATTGTATGTAAGTACCACAACATCTTTATCCATTTTTCACTTTCTGTGATATTGAACTTGTACCGTAAATGAGGTTCTTGTAATAAGAGCCAAACCAAATTTTGGGGTGGCTGTGTCTTTTTGATTTTAATTTCCCTAAGCTATAGGATCATAAGTGGAAGTGCCCTAGCCTCTGTTGCTTTGTTTTTTACATGTTTCAGGAAACACCATACACTTCTCCCGAGTGGCTGTTGGCAATTTACATCCCGCCCATCAGCATAACAAGGCTCCCAGTTCTCCAACGCCTGTCCTGCCTTTCTGGATTTTACACTTTTTTCAGATGGCCGTTTTGACCCGGCAGAAGTGAGACTTCATTGTAGTGCAGATTTCCTTTGCAAGCTTGCTTGGTTGGCCAAAAAGGGCGTATGCGTTTTTTCCTGAATATATTCAGGAAAAAACGCATACGCCCTTTTTGGACAAGTGCATCATTGTCGACGTTCTGCCTCTTTTCCTATGCTTTAAGTGCAATTCCAGTCTACCTCCTGAAATCGGTTTCCTGCAATTTTGCCCCACTTTCAAGTCCTCTTGGCAGCCTTACTTCAGTATATTTTTGGACGATAGCTGTCATTTATAATTCTGCAGGTTTGTGAATTACAGTGCCCCTGAGCTCCTTTCTTCAACTCGCTTTCTTGTGAGCTGGCCGCAACACCGCAGGATTGCTTCAGGCCCTAATATGGTTCCGGCACGGCACGCTGAGCCTTTGGTTAATTCCTCTTCCTGGTGGGAAATTATAGTTAAATTTGCCCGTCCAGACACCTCCAGCTAGTCTCTCATTGGTTCTCCCTATTCCTGTTCATCTGCCACAGAAATTGCAAACTGGGCCAAACAGGAGGTTAAAGGCACTGACTCTCCGAGTCGGGAGAGTGTTAGTAAAGCGTCTGGAATGTTGCACCCAAGTACCAGGGGACGAGTCCTGAGACATATTGGAACACATCTCCCGATCACACGGTTGATCATACTCTGGGTTCCACATGCATGATTTAGCTGAAGGAAGAATCCCTTAAACCTGGAGAGTTGAGACCCGTGGAATGGGTACCATGCAATATGATTTCAAAGGGTCTTCATTTGCTCACCGAATGTCTCCAATCCTATCATTGCTGCATTTATGCCCCTGTACACACGCTTGATTCTCTTTCAGAGACATAGCAATTCATAGGTTTTAAGATACTTACTAGTCAGGTACATTCTTAGGTGTTTAATATGGGGTGTTGAGTCCATTTCATTGAGCAAGGAGTAGCTCTTGTCTATTACATATTTGGCTAAAGGAACTTTATCTGTGCTCATTTCAATCTCTGATTTTATGCAGCACCCCAACTCACCTTTCCCCTTAAGCAAGCATAAGTTGGTTTTCTAAATTTGAGACCCTCTTCTGATTTGTAATCCATTTCCTTTATACCAAGTTTACATTCCGTGTATTAGTGATATCTTATGATGTTTCTTTTTCTGTGTGACTTATTTCAGTTAGAATCATCATACCTGAATCCACTCATTATGCTGCTACGGGCCTGATGACATAGATTTCATTGCTGACTGATATTGCATTGTACGTAAGTACCACACCTTCTTTATCCATTTTTCGCTTTCTGCGATATTGAACTTGTACCGTAAACGAGTTTCTGGTAAACAGAGCCTTCCCAAACTTTGGGGTGGCTGTGTCTTTTTGATTTTAATTTCCCTAAGATATAGGACCATAAGTGGAAGTGCCCTAGGCTCTGTTGCTTTGTTTTTTAGATGTTTCAGGAAACACCATACACTTCTCCCCAGTGGCTGTTGGCAATTTACATCCCGCCCATCAGCATAACAAGGCTCCCAGTTCTCCATGGCCTGTCCTGCCTTTCTGGATTTTACACTTTTTTCAGTGTTCCTTTTGACCTGGGGGAAGTGAGACTTAATTGTAGTGCAGATTTCCTTTGCAAGCTTGCTTGGTTGGCGAAAAAGTGCGTATGCTTTTTTTCCTGAATATATTCAGGAAAAAACGCATACGCCCTTTTTGGCCAAGTGCATCATTGTCGACGTTCTGCCTCTTTTCCTATGCTTTAAATGCAATTCCAGTCTACCTCCTGAAATCGGTTTCCTACAATTCTGCCCCGCTTTCAAGTCCTCTTGGCAGCCTTACTTCAGTATATTTTTGGACGATAGCTGTCATTTACAACTCTGCAGGTTTGTGAATTACAGTGCCCCTGAGCTCCTTTCTTCAACTCGCTTTCTTGTGAGCTGGCCGCAACACCGCAGGATTGCTTCAGGCCCTAATCTGGTTCTGGCATGGCACGCTGAGCCTTTGGTTAATTCCTCTTCTTGGTGGGAAATGAGAGTTAAATTTGCCCGTCCAGAAACCTCCAGCTAGTCTCTCATTGGTTCTCCCTATTCCTGTTCATCTTCCACAGAAATTGCAAACTGGGCCAAACAGGAGGTTAAAGGCACTGACTCTCCAAGTCGGGAGAGTGTTAGTAAAGCGTCTGGAATGTTGCACCCGAGTACAAGGGGATGAGAACTGAGACATTGGAACACGTCTCCCGATCACATGGTTGATCATACTCTGGGTTCCACATGCATGTTTTAGCTGAAGGAAGAATCCCTTAAACCTGGAGAGTTGAGACCCGTGGAATGGGTACCATGCAATATGACTTCAAAGGGTCTTCATTTTCTCACCGAACCTCTCCAATCCTATCACTGCTGCGTTTATGCCCCTGTACACACGCTTGATTCTCTTTCGGAGACATAGCGATCCATAGGTTTTAAGATACTTACTAGTCAGGTACATTCTTAGGCGTTTAATATGGGGTGTTGAGTCCATTTCGTTGAGCAAGGAGTAGCTCTTGTCTATTACATATTTGGCTTAAGGAACTTTATCTGTGCTCATTTCAATCTCTGGTTTTATGCAGCACCCCAACTCACCTTTCCCCTCAAGCAAGCATAAGGTGGTTTTCTATATTTGAGACCCTGTTCTGTTTTGTAATTCAGTTCCTGTGTAGCCAAGTTTACATTCCGTGTATTAGTGATATCTTATGATGTTTCTTTTTCTGTGTGACTTATTTCAGTTAGAATCATCATACCTGAATCCACTCATTATGCTGCTACGGGCCTGATGACATAGGTTTCATTGCTGAGTGATGTTGCATTGTACGTAAGTACCACAACTTCTTTATCCATTTTTCACTTTCTGTGATATTGAACTTGTCCCGTAAATGAGTTTCTTGTAAACAGAGCCGTCCCAAACGTTGGGGTGGCTGTGTCTTTTTGATTTTAATTTCCCTAAGCTATAGGGCCATAAGTGGAATTGCCCTAGGCTCTGTTCCTCTGTTTTTTAGATGTTTCAGGAAACACCATACACTTATCCCAAGTGGCTGTTGGCAATATACATCCCGCCCATCAGCGTAACAAGGCTCCCAGTTCTCCATGGCCTGTCCTGACTTTCTGGATTTTACACTTTTTTCAGTGTTCCTTTTGACCTGGGGGAAGTGAGACTTAATTGTAGTGCAGATTTCCTTTGCAAGCTTGCTTGGTTGGCGAAAAAGTGCGTATGCTTTTTTTCCTGAATATATTCAGGAAAAAACGCATACGCCCTTTTTGGCCAAGTGCATCATTGTCGACGTTTTGCCTCTTTTCCTATGCTTTAAATGCAATTCCAGTGTACCTCCTGAAATTGGTTTCCTGCAATTCTGCCCTGCTTTCAAGTCCTCTTGGCAGCCTTACTTCAGTATATTTTTGGACGATAGCTGTCATTTATAACTCTGCAGGTTTGTGAATTACAGTGCCCCTGAGCTCCTTTCTTCAACTCGCTTTCTTGTGAGCTGGCCGCAACACCGCAGGATTGCTTCAGGCCCTAATCTGGTTCCGGCACGGCACGCTGAGCCTTTGGTTAATTCCTCTTCCTGGTGGGAAATGAGAGTTAAATTTGCCCGTCCAGACACCTCCAGCTAGTCTCTCATTGGTTCTCCCTATTCCTGTTCATCTTCCGCAGAAATTGCAAACTGGGCCAAACAGGAGGTTAAAGGCACTGACTCTCCAAGTCGGGAGAGTGTTAGTAAAGCGTCTGGAATGGTGCACCCGAGTACCAGGGGACGAGAATGGAGACATATTGGAACACGACTCCCGATCACACGGTTGATCATACTCCGGGTTCCACATGCATGATTTAGCTGAAGGAAGAATCCCTTAAACCTGGAGAGTTGAGACCCGTGGAATGGGTACCATGCAATATGACTTCAAAGCGTCTTCATTTGCTCACCGAACCTCTCCAATCCTATCACTGCTGCGTTTATGCCCCTGTACACACGCTTGATTCTCTTTCGGAGACATAGCGATCCATAGGTTTTAAGATACTTACTAGTCAGGTACATTCTTAGGCGTTTAATATGGGGTGTTGAGTCCATTTCGTTGAGCAAGGAGTAGCTCTTGTCTATTCCATATTTGGCTTAAGGAACTTTATCTGTGCTCATTTCAATCTCTGGTTTTATGCAGCACCCCAACTCACCTTTCACCTTAAGCAAGCATAAGTTGGTTTTCTAAATTTGAGACCCTGTTCTGTTTTGTAATCCAGTTCCTGTGTAGCCAAGTTTACATTCCGTGTATTAGTGATATCTTATGATGTTTCTTTTTCTGTGTGACTTATTTCAGTTAGAATCATCATACCTGAATCCACTCATTATGCTGCTATGGGCCTGATGACATAGATTTCATTGCTGAGTGATATTGCATTGTACGTAAGTACCACAACTTCTTTATCCATTTTTCGCTTTCTGCGATATTGAACTTGTACCGTAAACAAGGTTCTTGTAAACAGAGCCGTCCCAAACTTTGGGGTGGCTGTGTCTTTTTGATTTCAATTTCCCTAAGCTATAGGACCATAAGTGGAAGTGCCCTAGGCTCTGTTGCTTTGTTTTTTAGATGTTTCAGGAAACACCATACACTTCTCCCCAGTGGCTGTTGGGAGTTTACATCCCGCCCATCAGCATAACAAGGCTCCCAGTTCTCCATGGCCTGTCCTGCCTTTCTGGATTTTACACTTTTTTCAGATGGCCCCTTTGACCGCGGGGAAGTGAGACTTCATTGTAGTGCAGATTTCCTTTGCAAGCTTGCTTGGTTGGCCAAAAAGTGCGTATGCTTTTTTTCCTGAATATATTCAGGAAAAAACGCATACGCCCTTTTTGGCCAAGTGCATCATTGTGGACTTTCTGCCTCTTTTCCTATGCTTTAAATGCAATTCCTGTCTACCTCCTGAAATCGGTTTCCTGCAATTCTGCCCCGCTTTCAAGTCCTCTTGGCAGCCTTACTTCAGTATATTTTTGGACGATAGCTGTCATTTATAACTCTGCAGGTTTGTGAATTACAGTGCCCCTGAGCTGCTTTCTTAAACTCGCTTTCTTGTGAGCTGGCCGCAACACCGCAGGATTCCTTCAGGCCCTAATCTGGTTCCGGGACGGCACGCTGAGCCTTTGGTTAATTCCTCTTCCTGGTGGGAAATGGGAGTTAAATTTGCCCGTCCAGACACCTCCAGCTAGTCTCTCATTGGTTCTCCCTATTCCTGTTCATCTTCCGCGTAATTTGCAAACTGGGCCAAACAGGAGGTTAAAGGCACTGACTCTCCAAGTCGGGAGAGTGTTAGTAAAGCGTCTGGAATGTTACACCCGAGTACCAGGGGATGAGAACTGAGACATATTTCAACACGTCTCCCGATCACACGGTTGATCATACTCTGGGTTCCACATGCATGTTTTAGCTGAAGGAAGAATCCCTTAAACCTGGAGAGTTGAGACCCGTGGAATGGGTACCATGCAATATGACTTCAAAGGGTCTTCATTTGCTCACCGAACCTGTCCAATCCTATCACTGCTGCGTTTATGCCCCTGTACTCACGCTTGATTCTCTTTCAGAGACATAGCAATCTTTAGGTTTTAAGATACTTACTAGTCAGGTACATTATAAGGTGTTTAACATGGGGTTTTGAGTCCATTTCGTTGAGCAGGGAGTAGCTCTTTTCTATTCCATATTTGGCTTAAGGAACTTTATCTGTGCTCATTTCAATCTCTGGTTTTATGCAGCACCCCAACTCACCTTTCCCCTTAAGCAAGCATAAGTTGGTTTTCTAAATTTGAGACCCTGTTCTGTTTTGTAATCCATTTCCTGTGTAGCCAAGTTTACATTCCGTGTATTAGTGATATCTTATGATGTTTCTTTTTCTGTGTGATTTCTTTCAGTTAGAATCATCATACCTGAATCCACTCATTATGCTGCTACGTGCCTGATGACATAGATTTCATTGCTGAGTGTTATTGCATTGTATGTAAGTACCACAACATCTTTATCCATTTTTCACTTTCTGTGATATTGAACTTGTACCGTAAATGAGGTTCTTGTAATAAGAGCCAAACCAAATTTTGGGGTGGCTGTGTCTTTTTGATTTTAATTTCCCTAAGCTATAGGATCATAAGTGGAAGTGCCCTAGCCTCTGTTGCTTTGTTTTTTACATGTTTCAGGAAACACCATACACTTCTCCCGAGTGGCTGTTGGCAATTTACATCCCGCCCATCAGCATAACAAGGCTCCCAGTTCTCCAACGCCTGTCCTGCCTTTCTGGATTTTACACTTTTTTCAGATGGCCGTTTTGACCCGGCAGAAGTGAGACTTCATTGTAGTGCAGATTTCCTTTGCAAGCTTGCTTGGTTGGCCAAAAAGGGCGTATGCGTTTTTTCCTGAATATATTCAGGAAAAAACGCATACGCCCTTTTTGGACAAGTGCATCATTGTCGACGTTCTGCCTCTTTTCCTATGCTTTAAGTGCAATTCCAGTCTACCTCCTGAAATCGGTTTCCTGCAATTTTGCCCCACTTTCAAGTCCTCTTGGCAGCCTTACTTCAGTATATTTTTGGACGATAGCTGTCATTTATAATTCTGCAGGTTTGTGAATTACAGTGCCCCTGAGCTCCTTTCTTCAACTCGCTTTCTTGTGAGCTGGCCGCAACACCGCAGGATTGCTTCAGGCCCTAATATGGTTCCGGCACGGCACGCTGAGCCTTTGGTTAATTCCTCTTCCTGGTGGGAAATTATAGTTAAATTTGCCCGTCCAGACACCTCCAGCTAGTCTCTCATTGGTTCTCCCTATTCCTGTTCATCTGCCACAGAAATTGCAAACTGGGCCAAACAGGAGGTTAAAGGCACTGACTCTCCGAGTCGGGAGAGTGTTAGTAAAGCGTCTGGAATGTTGCACCCAAGTACCAGGGGACGAGTCCTGAGACATATTGGAACACATCTCCCGATCACACGGTTGATCATACTCTGGGTTCCACATGCATGATTTAGCTGAAGGAAGAATCCCTTAAACCTGGAGAGTTGAGACCCGTGGAATGGGTACCATGCAATATGATTTCAAAGGGTCTTCATTTGCTCACCGAATGTCTCCAATCCTATCATTGCTGCATTTATGCCCCTGTACACACGCTTGATTCTCTTTCAGAGACATAGCAATTCATAGGTTTTAAGATACTTACTAGTCAGGTACATTCTTAGGTGTTTAATATGGGGTGTTGAGTCCATTTCATTGAGCAAGGAGTAGCTCTTGTCTATTACATATTTGGCTTAAGGAACTTTATCTGTGCTCATTTCAATCTCTGATTTTATGCAGCACCCCAACTCACCTTTCCCCTTAAGCAAGCATAAGTTGGTTTTCTAAATTTGAGACCCTCTTCTGATTTGTAATCCATTTCCTTTATACCAAGTTTACATTCCGTGTATTAGTGATATCTTATGATGTTTCTTTTTCTGTGTGACTTATTTCAGTTAGAATCATCATACCTGAATCCACTCATTATGCTGCTACGGGCCTAATGACATAGATTTCATTGCTGACTGATATTGCATTGTACGTAAGTACCACACCTTCTTTATCCATTTTTCGCTTTCTGCGATATTGAACTTGTACCGTAAACAAGGTTCTTGTAAACAGAGCCTTCCCAAACTTTGGGGTGGCTGTGTCTTTTTGATTTTAATTTCCCTAAGATATAGGACCATAAGTGGAAGTGCCCTAGGCTCTGTTGCTTTGTTTTTTAGATGTTTCAGGAAACACCATACACTTCTCCCCAGTGGCTGTTGGCAATTTACATCCCGCCCATCAGCATAACAAGGCTCCCAGTTCTCCATGGCCTGTCCTGCCTTTCTGGATTTTACACTTTTTTCAGTGTTCCTTTTGACCTGGGGGAAGTGAGACTTAATTGTAGTGCAGATTTCCTTTGCAAGCTTGCTTGGTTGGCGAAAAAGTGCGTATGCTTTTTTTCCTGAATATATTCAGGAAAAAACGCATACGCCCTTTTTGGCCAAGTGCATCATTGTCGACGTTCTGCCTCTTTTCCTATGCTTTAAATGCAATTCCAGTCTACCTCCTGAAATCGGTTTCCTACAATTCTGCCCCGCTTTCAAGTCCTCTTGGCAGCCTTACTTCAGTATATTTTTGGACGATAGCTGTCATTTATAACTCTGCAGGTTTGTGAATTACAGTGCCCCTGAGCTCCTTTCTTCAACTCGCTTTCTTGTGAGCTGGCCGCAACACCGCAGGATTGCTTCAGGCCCTAATCTGGTTCTGGCATGGCACGCTGAGCCTTTGGTTAATTCCTCTTCTTGGTGGGAAATGAGAGTTAAATTTGCCCGTCCAGAAACCTCCAGCTAGTCTCTCATTGGTTCTCCCTATTCCTGTTCATCTTCCACAGAAATTGCAAACTGGGCCAAACAGGAGGTTAAAGGCACTGACTCTCCAAGTCGGGAGAGTGTTAGTAAAGCGTCTGGAATGTTGCACCCGAGTACAAGGGGATGAGAACTGAGACATTGGAACACGTCTCCCGATCACATGGTTGATCATACTCTGGGTTCCACATGCATGTTTTAGCTGAAGGAAGAATCCCTTAAACCTGGAGAGTTGAGACCCGTGGAATGGGTACCATGCAATATGACTTCAAAGGGTCTTCATTTTCTCACCGAACCTCTCCAATCCTATCACTGCTGCGTTTATGCCCCTGTACACACGCTTGATTCTCTTTCGGAGACATAGCGATCCATAGGTTTTAAGATACTTACTAGTCAGGTACATTCTTAGGCGTTTAATATGGGGTGTTGAGTCCATTTCGTTGAGCAAGGAGTAGCTCTTGTCTATTACATATTTGGCTTAAGGAACTTTATCTGTGCTCATTTCAATCTCTGGTTTTATGCAGCACCCCAACTCACCTTTCCCCTTAAGCAATCATAAGTTGGTTTTCTAAATTGGAGACCCTGTTCTCTTTTGTAATCCAGTTCCTGTGTAGCCAAGTTTACATTCCGTGTATTAGTGATATCTTATGATGTTTCTTTTCCTGTGTGACTTATTTCAGTTAGAATCATCATACCTGAATCCACTCATTATGCTGCTACGGGCCTGATGACATAGATTTCATTGCTGAGTGATATTGCATTGTACGTAAGTACCACAACTTCTTTATCCATTTTTCACTTTCTGTGATATTGAACTTGTCCCGTAAACGAGTTTCTTGTAAACAGAGCCGTCCCAAACGTTGGGGTGGCTGTGTCTTTTTGATTTTAATTTCCCTAAGCTATAGGGCCATAAGTGGAAGTGCCCTAGGCTCTGTTGCTTTGTTTTTTAGATGTTTCAGGAAACACCATACACTTCTCCCAAGTGGCTGTTGGCAATATACATCCCGCCCATCAGCATAACAAGGCTCCCAGTTCTCCATGGCCTGTCCTGCCTTTCTGGATTTTACACTTTTTTCAGTGTTCCTTTTTACCGGGGGGAAGTGAGACTTCATTGTAGTGCAGATTTCCTTTGCAAGCTTGCTTGGTTGGCCAAAAAGGGCGTATGCGTTTTTTCCTGAATATATTCAGGAAAAAACGCATACGCCCTTTTTGGCCAAGTGCATCATTGTCGACGTTCTGCCTCTTTTCCTATGCTTTAAGTGCAATTCCAGTCTACCTCCTGAAATCGGTTTCCTGCAATTTTGCCCCACTTTCAAGTCCTCTTGGCAGCCTTACTTCAGTATATTTTTGGACGATAGCTGTCATTTATAACTCTGCATGTTTGTGAATTACAGTGCCCCTGAGCTCCTTTCTTCAACTCGCTTTCTTGTGAGCTGGCCGCAACACCGCAGGATTGCTTCAGGCCCTAATCTGGTTCTGGCACGGCACGCTGAGCCTTTGGTTAATTCCTCTTCCTGGTGGGAAATGAGAGTTAAATTTGCCCGTCCAGACACCTCCAGCAGGTCTCTCATTGGTTCTCCCTATTCCTGTTCATCTGCCGCAGAAATTGCAAACAGGGCCAAACAGGAGGTTAAAGGCACTGACTCTCCCAGTCGGGAGATTGTTAGTTAAGCGTCTGGAATGTTGCACCCGAGTACCAGGGGACGAGTCCTGAGACATATTTGAACACGTCTCCCGATCACACGGTTGATCATACTCTGGGTTCCACATGCATGATTTAGCTGAAGGAAGAATCCCTTAAACCTGGAGAGTTGAGACCCGTGGAATGGGTACCATGCAATATGATTTCAAAGGGTCTTCATTTGCTCACCAAATGTCTCCAATCCTATCATTGCTGCATTTATGCCCCTGTACACACGCTTGTTTCTCTTTCGGAGACATAGCAATTCATAGGTTTTAAGATACTTACTAGTCAGGTACATACTTAGGCGTTTATATGGGGTGTTGAGTCCATTTCGTTGAGCAAGGAGTAGCTCTTGTCTATTACATATTTGGCTTAAGGAACTTTATCTGTGCTCATTTCAATCTCTGGTTTTATGCAGCACCCCAACTCACCTTTCCCCTTAAGCAAGCATAAGTTGGTTTTCTAAATTTGAGACCCTCTTCTGATTTGTAATCCAGTTCCTGTATAGCCAAGTTTACATTACGTGTATTAGTGATATCTTATGATGTTTCTTTTTCTGTGTGACTTATTTCAGTTAGAATCATCATACCTGAATCCACTCATTATGCTGCTACGGGCCTGATGACATAGATTTCATTGCTGAGTGATATTGCATTGTACGTAAGTACCACACCTTCTTTATCCATTTTTCACTTTCTGCGATATTGAACTTGTCCCGTAAACGAGTTTCTTGTAAACAGAGCCGTCCCAAACGTTGGGGTGGCTGTGTCTTTTTGATTTTAATTTCCCTAAGCTATAGGGCCATAAGTGGAAGTGCCCTAGGCTCTGTTGCTTTGTTTCTTAGATGTTTCAGGAAACACCATAAACTTCTCCCCACTGGCTGTTGGCAATTTACATCCCGCCCATCAGCATAACAAGGCTCCCAGTTCTCCATGGCCTGTCCTGCTTTTCTGGATTTTACACTTTTTTCAGATGTCCCTTTTGACTGGGGGGAAGTGAGACTTCATTGTAGTGCAGATTTCCTTTGCAAGCTTGCTTGGTTGGCCAAAAACGGCGTATGCGTTTTTTCCTGAATATATTAAGGAAAAAACGCATACGCCCTTTTGGCCAAGTGCATCATTGTCGATGTTCTGCCTCTTTTCCTATGCTTTAAATGCAATTCCAGTCTACCTCCTGAAATCGGTTTCCTGCAATTCTGCCCCGCTTTCAAGTCCTCTTGGCAACCTTACTTCAATATATTTTTGGACGATAGCTGTCATTTATAACTCTGCAGGTTTGTGAATTACAGTGCCCCTGAGCTCCTTTCTTCAACTCGCTTTCTTGTGAGCTGGCTGCAACACCACAGGATTGCTTCAGGCCCTAATCTGGTTCCGGCACGGCACGCTGAGCCTTTGCTTAATTCCTCTTCCTGTTGGGAAATGAGAGTTAAATTTGCCCGTCCAGAAACCTCCAGCTAGTCTCTCATTGGTTCTCCCTATTCCTGTTCATCTTCCGCAGAAATTGCAAACTGCGCCGAACAGGAGTTTAAAGGCACTGACTCTCCAAGTCGGGAGAGTGTTAGTAAAGCGTCTGGAATGTTGCACCCAAGTACCAGGGGATGAGAACTGACACATTGGAACACGTCTCCCGATCACACGGTTGATCATACTGTGGGTTCCACATGCATGTTTTAGCTGAAGGAAGAATCCCTTAAACCTGGAGAGTTGAGACCCGTGGAATGGGTACCATGCAATATGACTTCAAAGGGTCTTCATTTTCTCACCGAACCTCTCCAATCCTATCACTGCTGCGTTTCTGCCCCTGTACACAAGCTTGATTCTCTTTCGGAGACATAGCAATCCATAGGATTTAAGATACTTACTAGTCAGGTACATTCTCAGGCGTTTAATATGGGGTGTTGAGTCCATTTCGTTGAGCAAGGAGTAGCTCTTGTCTATTCCATATTTGGCTTAAAGAACTTTATCTGTGCTCATTTCAATCTCTGGTTTTATGCAGCACCCCAACTCACCTTTCCCCTTAAGCAAGCATAAGTTGGTTTTCTAAATTTGAGACCCTGTTCTGTTTTGTAATCCAGTTCCTGTGTAGCCAAGTTTACATTCCGTGTATTAGTGATATCTTATGATGTTTCTTTTTCTGTGTGACTTGTTTCAGTTAGAATCATCATACCTGAATCCACACATTATGCTGCTACGGGCCTGATGACATAGATTTCATTGCTGAGTGATATTGTATTGTACATAAGTACCACAACTTCTTTATCCATTTTTCACTTTCTGCGATATTGAACTTGTACCATAAACGAGGTTCTTGTAAACAGAGCCATCCGAAACTTTTGGGTGGCTGTGTCTTTTTGATTTTAATTTCCCTAAGCTATAGGGCCATAAGTGGAAGTGCCCTAGGCTCTGTTCATCTGTTTTTTAGATGTTTCAGGAAACACCATACACTTCTCCCGAGTGGCTGTTGGCAATTTACATCCCGCCCATCAGCATAACAGGGCTCCCAGTTCTCCATGGCCTGTCCTGCCTTTCTGGATTTTACACTTCTTTCAGTGGCCCTTTTGACCGGGGAGAAGTGAGACTTCATTGTAGTGCAGATTTCATTTGCAAGCTTGCTTGGTTGGCCAAAAAGGACCTATGCCTTTTTTCCTGAATATATTCAGGAAAAAACAAATACGCCCTTTTTGGCCAAGTGCATCATTGTCGACTTTCTGCCTCTTTTCCTATGCTTTAAATGCAATTCCAGTCTACCTCCTGAAATCGGTTTCCTGCAATTCTGCCCCGCTTTCAAGTCCTCTTGGCAGCCTTACTTCAGTAAATTTTTGGACGATAGCTGTCATTTATAACTCTGCAGGTTTGTGAATTACAGTGCCCCTGAGCTCCTTTCTTCAACTCACTTTCTTGTGAGCTGGCCGCAACACCGCAGGATTGCTTCAGGCCCTAATCTGCTTCCGGCACGGCATGCTGAGCCTTTGGTTAATTCCTCTTCCTGGTGGGAAATGAGAGTTAAATTTGCCCGTCCAGACACCTCCAGCTAGTCTCTCATTGGTTCTCCCTATTCCTGTTCATCTGCCGCAGAAATTGCAAACTGGGCCAAACAGGAGGTTAAAGGCACTGACTCTCCAAGTCGGGAGAGTGTCAGTTAAGCGTCTGGAATGTTGCACCCGAGTACCAGGGGAATAGAACTGAGACATATTGGAACATGTCTCCTGATCACACGGTTGATAATACTCTGGGTTCCACATGCATGATTTTGCTGAAGGAAGAATCCCTTAAACCTGGAGAGTTGAGACCCGTGGAGTGGGTACCATGCAATATGACTTCAAAGGGTCTTTGTTTGCTCACCGAACCTCTCCAATCCTATCACTGCTGCGTTTATGCCCCTGTACACATGCTTGATTCTCTTTCGGAGACATAGCAATCCATAGGTTTTAAGATAATTAGTAGTCAGGTACATTCTTAGGCGTTTAATAGGGGGTGTTGAGTCCATTTCGTTGAGCAAGGAGTAGCTCTTGTCTATTACATATTTGGCTTAAGGAACTTTATCTGTGCTCATTTCAATCTCTGGTTTTATGCAGCACCCCAACTCACCTTTCCCCTTAAGCAAGCATAAGTTGGTTTTCTAAATTTGAGACCCTGTTCTGTTTTGTAATTCAGTTCCTGTGTAGCCAAGTTTACATTCCGTGTATTAGTGATATCTTATGATGTTTCTTTTTCTGTGTGACTTATTTCAGTTAGAATCATCATACCTGAATCCACTCATTATGCTGCTACGGGCCTGATGACATAGGTTTCATTGCTGAGTGATGTTGCATTGTACGTAAGTACCACAACTTCTTTATCCATTTTTCACTTTCTGTGATATTGAACTTGTCCCGTAAATGAGTTTCTTGTAAACAGAGCCGTCCCAAACGTTGGGGTGGCTGTGTCTTTTTGATTTTAATTTCCCTAAGCTATAGGGCCATAAGTGGAATTGCCCTAGGCTCTGTTCCTCTGTTTTTTAGATGTTTCAGGAAACACCATACACTTCTCTCAAGTGGCTGTTGGCAATATACATCCCGCCCATCAGCATAACAAGGCTCCCAGTTCTCCATGGCCTGTCCTGCCTTTCTGGATTTTACACTTTTTTCAGATGGCCCTTTTGACCGGGGGGAAGTGAGACTTCATTGTAGTGCAGATTTCCTTTGCAAGCTTGCTTGGTTGGCCAAAAAGGGCGTATGCGTTTTTTCCTGAATATATTCAGGAAAAAACGCATACGCCCTTTTTGGCCAAGTGCATCATTGTGGACGTTCTGCCTCTTTTCCTATGCTTTAAATGCAATTCCAGTCTACCTCCTGAAATCGGTTTCCTGCAATTCTGCCCTGCTTTCAAGTCCTCTTGGCAGCCTTACTTCAGTATATTTTTGGACGATAGCTGTCATTTATAACTCTGCAGGTTTGTGAATTACAGTGCCCCTGAGCTCCTTTCTTCAACTCGCTTTCTTGTGAGCTGGCCGCAACACCGCAGGATTGCTTCAGGCCCTAATCTGGTTCCGGCACAGCACGCTGAGCCTTTGGTTAATTCCTCTCCCTGGTGGGAAATGAGAGTTAAATTTGCCCGTCCAGACACCTCCAGCTAGTCTCTCATTGGTTCTCCCTATTCCTGTTCATCTTCCGCAGAAATTGCAAACTGGGCCAAACAGGAGTTTAAAGGCACTGACTCTCCAAGTCGGGAGAGTGTTAGTAAAGCGTCTGGAATGTTGCACCCGAGTACCAGGGGACGAGAACTGAGACATATTGGAACACGTCTCCCGATCACACGGTTGATCATACTCTGGGTTCCACATGCATGATTTCGCCTAAAGAAGAATCCCTTAAGTTGGAGAGTTGAGACCCGTGGAATGGGTACCATGCAATATGACTTCAAAGGGTCTTCATTTGCTCACCGAACCTCTCCAATCCTATCACTGCTGCGTTTATGCCCCTGTACACACGCTTGATTCTCTTTCGGAGACATAGCGATCCATAGGTTTTAAGATACTTACTAGTCAGGTACATTGTTAGGTGTTTAATATGGGGTGTTGAGTCCATTTCGTTGAGCAAGGAGTAGCTCTTGTCTATTACATATTTGGCTTAAGGAACTTTATCTGTGCTCATTTCAATCTCTGGTTTTATGCAGCACCCCAACTCACCTTTCCCCTTAAGCAATCATAAGATGGTTTTCTAAATTTGAGACCCTGTTCTCTTTTGTAATCCAGTTCCTGTGTAGCCAAGTTTACATTCCGTGTATTAGTGATATCTTATGATGTTTCTTTTTCTATGTGACTTATTTCAGTTAGAATCATCATACCTGAATCCACTCATTATGCTGCTATGGGCCTGATGACATAGATTTCATTGCTGAGTGATATTGCATTCTACGTAAGTACCACAACTTCTTTATCCATTTTTCACTTTCTGTGATATTGAACTTGTCCCGTAAATTAGGTTCTTGTAAAGAGAGCCGTCACAAACTTTTGGGTGGCTGTGTCTTTTTTATTTTAATTTCCCTTAACTATAGGACCATAAGTGGAATTGCCCTAGGCTCTGTTCCTCTGTTTTTTAGATGTTTCAGGAAGCACCATACACTTCTCCCGAGTGGCTGTTGACAATTTACATCCCGCCCATCAGCATAACAAGGCTCCCAATTCTCCATGGCCTGTCCTGCCTTTCTGGATTTTACACTTTTTTCAGATGGCCGTTTTGACCGGGGGGAAGTGAGACTTCATTGTAGTGCAGATTTCTTTGCAAGCTTGCTTGGTTGGCCAAAAAGTGCGTATGCGTTTTTTCCTGAATATATTCAGGAAAAAACGAATACGCCCTTTTTGGCCAAGTGCATCATTGTCAACATTCTGCCTCGTTTCCTATGCTTTAAATGCAATTCCAGTCTACCTCCTGAAATCGGTTTCCTGCAATTCTGCCCCGTTTTCAAGTCCTCTTGGCAGCCTTACTTCAGTAAATTTTTGGACGATAGCTGTCATTTATAACTCTGCAGGTTTTTGAATTACAGTGCCCCTGAGCTCCTTTCTTCAACTCGCTTTCTTGTGAGCTGGCCGTAACACCGCAGGATTGCTTCAGGCCCTAATCTGGTTCCGGCACGGCACGCTGAGCCTTTGCTTAATTCCTCTTCCTGGTGGGAAATGAGAGTTAAATTTGCCCGTCCAGAAACCTCCAGCTAGTCTCTCATTGGTTCTCCCTATTCCTGTTCATCTTCCGCAGAAATTGCAAACTGGGCCAAAGAGGAGGTTAAAGGCACTGACTCTCCAAGTCGGGAGAGTGTTAGTTATGCGTCTGGAATGTTGCACCCGAGTACCAGGGGACGAGAACTGAGACATTGGAACACGTTTCCCGATCACACGGTTGATCATACTGTGGGTTCCACATGCATGTTTTAGCTGAAGGAAGAATCCCTTAAACCTGGAGAGTTGAGACCCGTGGAATGGGTACCATGCAATATGACTTCAAAGGGTCTTCATTTGCTCACCGAACCTCTCCAATCCTATCACTGCTGCGTTTATGCCCCTGTACACACGCTTGATTCTCTTTCGGAGACATAGCAATCCATAAGTTTTAAGACACTTACTAGTCAGGTACATTCTCAGGCGTTTAATATGGGGTGTTGAGTCCATTTCGTTGAGCAAGGAGTAGCTCTTGTCTATTCCATATTTGGCTTAAGGAACTTTATCTGTGCTCATTTCAATCTCTGGTTTTATGCAGCACCCCAACTCACCTTTCCCCTTAAGCAAACATAAGTTGGTTTTCTAAATTTGAGACCCTGTTCTGTTTTGTAATCCAGTTCCTGTGTAGCCAAGTTTACATTCCGTGTATTAGTGATATCTTATGATGTTTCTTTTTCTGTGTGACTTATTTCAGTTAGAATCATCATACCTGAATCCACTCATTATGCTGCTACGGGCCTGATGACATAGATTTCATTGCTGAGTGATATTGTATTGTACGTAATTACCACAACTTCTTTATCCATTTTTCACTTTCTGCGATATTGAACTTGTACCATAAACGAGGTTGTTGTAAACAGAGCCATCCGAAAGTTTTGGGTGGCTATGACTTTTTGATTTTAATTTCCCTAAGCTATAGGACCATAAGTGGAAGTGCCCTAGGCTCTGTTCACCTGTTTTTTAGATGTTTCAGGAAACACCATACACTTCTCCCGAGTGGCTGTTGGCAATTTACATCCCGCCCATCAGCATAACAGGGCTCCCAGTTCTCCATGGCCTGTCCTGCCTTTCTGGATTTTACACTTCTTTCAGTGGCCCTTTTGACCGGGGAGAAGTGAGACTTCATTGTAGTGCAGATTTCATTTGCAAGCTTGCTTGGTTGGCCAAAAAGGACCTATGCCTTTTTTCCTGAATATATTCAGGAAAAAACAAATACGCCCTTTTTGGCCAAGTGCATCATTGTCGACTTTCTGCCTCTTTTCCTATGCTTTAAATGCAATTCCAGTCTACCTCCTGAAATCGGTTTCCTGCAATTCTGCCCCGCTTTCAAGTCCTCTTGGCAGCCTTACTTCAGTAAATTTTTGGACGATAGCTGTCATTTATAACTCTGCAGGTTTGTGAATTACAGTGCCCCTGAGCTCCTTTCTTCAACTCACTTTCTTGTGAGCTGGCCGCAACACCGCAGGATTGCTTCAGGCCCTAATCTGCTTCCGGCACGGCATGCTGAGCCTTTGGTTAATTCCTCTTCCTGGTGGGAAATGAGAGTTAAATTTGCCCGTCCAGACACCTCCAGCTAGTCTCTCATTGGTTCTCCCTATTCCTGTTCATCTGCCGCAGAAATTGCAAACTGGGCCAAACAGGAGGTTAAAGGCACTGACTCTCCAAGTCGGGAGAGTGTCAGTTAAGCGTCTGGAATGTTGCACCCGAGTACCAGGGGAATAGAACTGAGACATATTGGAACACGTCTCCTGATCACACGGTTGATCATACTCTGGGTTCCACATGCATGATTTTGCTGAAGGAAGAATCCCTTAAACCTGGAGAGTTGAGACCCGTGGAGTGGGTACCATGCAATATGACTTCAAAGGGTCTTTGTTTGCTCACCGAACCTCTCCAATCCTATCACTGCTGCGTTTATGCCCCTGTACACATGCTTGATTCTCTTTCGGAGACATAGCAATCCATAGGTTTTAAGATAATTAGTAGTCAGGTACATTCTTAGGCGTTTAATAGGGGGTGTTGAGTCCATTTCGTTGAGCAAGGAGTAGCTCTTGTCTATTACATATTTGGCTTAAGGAACTTTATCTGTGCTCATTTCAATCTCTGGTTTTATGCAGCACCCCAACTCACCTTTCCCCTTAAGCAAGCATAAGTTGGTTTTCTAAATTTGAGACCCTGTTCTGTTTTGTAATTCAGTTCCTGTGTAGCCAAGTTTACATTCCGTGTATTAGTGATATCTTATGATGTTTCTTTTTCTGTGTGACTTATTTCAGTTAGAATCATCATACCTGAATCCACTCATTATGCTGCTACGGGCCTGATGACATAGGTTTCATTGCTGAGTGATGTTGCATTGTACGTAAGTACCACAACTTCTTTATCCATTTTTCACTTTCTGTGATATTGAACTTGTCCCGTAAATGAGTTTCTTGTAAACAGAGCCGTCCCAAACGTTGGGGTGGCTGTGTCTTTTTGATTTTAATTTCCCTAAGCTATAGGGCCATAAGTGGAATTGCCCTAGGCTCTGTTCCTCTGTTTTTTAGATGTTTCAGGAAACACCATACACTTCTCTCAAGTGGCTGTTGGCAATATACATCCCGCCCATCAGCATAACAAGGCTCCCAGTTCTCCATGGCCTGTCCTGCCTTTCTGGATTTTACACTTTTTTCAGATGGCCCTTTTGACCGGGGGGAAGTGAGACTTCATTGTAGTGCAGATTTCCTTTGCAAGCTTGCTTGGTTGGCCAAAAAGGGCGTATGCGTTTTTTCCTGAATATATTCAGGAAAAAACGCATACGCCCTTTTTGGCCAAGTGCATCATTGTGGACGTTCTGCCTCTTTTCCTATGCTTTAAATGCAATTCCAGTCTACCTCCTGAAATCGGTTTCCTGCAATTCTGCCCTGCTTTCAAGTCCTCTTGGCAGCCTTACTTCAGTATATTTTTGGACGATAGCTGTCATTTATAACTCTGCAGGTTTGTGAATTACAGTGCCCCTGAGCTCCTTTCTTCAACTCGCTTTCTTGTGAGCTGGCCGCAACACCGCAGGATTGCTTCAGGCCCTAATCTGGTTCCGGCACGGCACGCTGAGCCTTTGGTTAATTCCTCTCCCTGGTGGGAAATGAGAGTTAAATTTGCCCGTCCAGACACCTCCAGCTAGTCTCTCATTGGTTCTCCCTATTCCTGTTCATCTTCCGCAGAAATTGCAAACTGGGCCAAACAGGAGTTTAAAGGCACTGACTCTCCAAGTCGGGAGAGTGTTAGTAAAGCGTCTGGAATGTTGCACCCGAGTACCAGGGGACGAGAACTGAGACATATTGGAACACGTCTCCCGATCACACGGTTGATCATACTCTGGGTTCCACATGCATGATTTCGCCTAAAGAAGAATCCCTTAAGTTGGAGAGTTGAGACCCGTGGAATGGGTACCATGCAATATGACTTCAAAGGGTCTTCATTTGCTCACCGAACCTCTCCAATCCTATCACTGCTGCGTTTATGCCCCTGTACACACGCTTGATTCTCTTTCGGAGACATAGCAATCCATAAGTTTTAAGACACTTACTAGTCAGGTACATTCTCAGGCGTTTAATATGGGGTGTTGAGTCCATTTCGTTGAGCAAGGAGTAGCTCTTGTCTATTCCATATTTGGCTTAAGGAACTTTATCTGTGCTCATTTCAATCTCTGGTTTTATGCAGCACCCCAACTCACCTTTCCCCTTAAGCAAACATAAGTTGGTTTTCTAAATTTGAGACCCTGTTCTGTTTTGTAATCCAGTTCCTGTGTAGCCAAGTTTACATTCCGTGTATTAGTGATATCTTATGATGTTTCTTTTTCTGTGTGACTTATTTCAGTTAGAATCATCATACCTGAATCCACTCATTATGCTGCTACGGGCCTGATGACATAGATTTCATTGCTGAGTGATATTGTATTGTACGTAATTACCACAACTTCTTTATCCATTTTTCACTTTCTGCGATATTGAACTTGTACCATAAACGAGGTTGTTGTAAACAGAGCCATCCGAAACTTTTGGGTGGCTGTGACTTTTTGATTTTAATTTCCCTAAGCTATAGGACCATAAGTGGAAGTGCCCTAGGCTCTGTTCACCTGTTTTTTAGATGTTTCAGGAAACACCATACACTTCTCCCGAGTGGCTGTTGGCAATTTACATCCCGCCCATCAGCATAACAAGGCTCCCAGTTCTCCATGACCTGTCCTGCCTTTCTGGATTTTACACTTTTTTCAGATGGCCCTTTTGACCGGGGAGAAGTGAGACTTCATTGTAGTGCAGATTTCCTTTGCAAGCTTGCTTGGTTGGCCAAAAAGGACCTATGCCTTTTTTCCTGAATATATTCAGGAAAAAACGAATACGCCCTTTTTGGCCAAGTGCATCATTGTCGACATTCTTCCTCTTTTCCTATGCTTTAAATGCAACTCCAGTCTACCTCCTGAAATCGGTTTCGTGCAATTCTGCCCCAATTTCAAGTCCTCTTGGCAGCCTTACTTCAGTATATTTTTTACGATAGCTGTCATTTATAACTCTGCAGGTTTGTGAATTACAGTGCCCCTGAGCTCCTTTCTTCAACTCGCTTTCTTGTGAGCTGGCCGCAACACCGCAGGATTGCTTCAGGCCCAAATCAGGTTCTGGCATGGCACGCTGAGCCTTTGCTTAATTCCTCTTCCTGGTGGGAAATGAGAGTTAAATTTGCCCGTCCAGACACCTCCAGCTAGTCTCTCATTGGTTCTCCTTATTCCTGTTCATCTTCCACAGAAATTGCAAACTGGGCCAAACAGGAGTTTAAAGGCACTGACTGTCCAAGTCGGGAGAGTTTTAGTAAAGCGTCTGGAATGTTGCACCTGAGTACCAGGGGCGAGAACTGAGACATATTGGAACATGTCTCCCAATCTCACGGTTGATCATACTCTGAGTTCCACATGCATGTTTTAGCTGAAGGAAGAATCCCTTAAACCTGGAGAGTTGAGACCCGTGGAATGGGTACCATGCAATATGACTTCAAAGGGTCTTTGTTTGCTCACCGAACCTCTCCAATCCTATCACTGCTGCGTTTATGCCCCGGTACACATGCTTGATTCTCTTTCAGAGACATAGCAATCCATAGGTTTTAAGATACTTACTAGTCAGGTACATTCTTAGACGTTTAACATGGGGTGTTGAGTCCAT
>NW_026043886.1:0-60000 GCF_937001465.1 Orcinus orca
TCATTTATAACTCTGCAGGTTTGTGAATTACAGTGCCCCTGAGCTCCTTTCTTCAACTCGCTTCTTGTGAGCTGGCCGCAACACCGCAGGATTGCTTCAGGCCCTAATCTGGTTCCGGCATGGCACGCTGAGCCTTTGGTTAATTCCTCTTCCTGGTGGGAAATGAGAGTTAAATTTTCCCGTCCAGACACCTCCAGCTAGTCTCTCATTGGTTCTCCCTATTCCTGTTCATCTTCCACGGAATTTGCAAACTGGGCCAAACAGGAGGTTAGAGGCACTGACTCTCCAAGTCGGGAGAGTGTTAGTAAAGCATCTGGAATGTTGCACCGAGTACCAGGGGACGAGAACTGAGACATATTTCAACACGTCTCCCCGATCACACGGTTGATCATACTCTGGGTTCCACATGCATGTTTTAGCTGAAGGAAGAATCCCTTAAACCTGGAGAGTTGAGACCCGTGGAATGGGTACCATGCAATATGACTTCAAAGGGTCTTCATTTGCTCACCAAAACTCTCCAATCCTATCACTGCTGCGTTTTTGCCCCTGTACTCACGATTGATTCACTTTCAGAGACATAGCAATCCATAGGTTTTAAGATACTTACTAGTCAGGTACATTATTAGGCGTTTAATATGGGGTTTTGAGTCCATTTCTTTGAGCAAGGAGTAGCTCTTGTCTATTACATATTTGGCTTAAGGAACTTTATCTGTGCTCATTTCAATCTCTGGTTTTATGCAGCACCCCAACTCACCTTTCCCCTTAAGCAAGCATAAGTTGATTTTCTAAATTTGGGACCATGTTCTGTTTTGAAATTCAGTTCCTGTGTAGCCAAGTTTACATTCCGTGTATTAGTGATATCTTATGATGTTTCTTTTTCTGTGTGACTTATTTCAGTTAGAATCATCATACCTGAATCCACTCATTATGCTGCTATGGGCCTGATGACATAGATGTCATTGCTGAGTGATATTGCATTGTACGTAAGTACCACAACTTCTTTATCCATTTTTCGCTTTATGCGATATTGAACTTGTACCGTAAACGAGTTTCTTGTAATCAGAGCCATCCCAAACTTTGGGGTTGGCTGTGTCTTTTTGATTTTAATTTCCCTAAGCTGCAGGACCATAAGTGGAAGTGCCCTAGGCTCTGTTGCTTTGTTTTTTAGATGTTTCAGGAAACACCATACACTTCTCCCGAGTGGCTGTTGGCAATTTACATCCCGCCCATCAGCATAACAAGGCTCCCAGTTCTCCATGGCCTGTCCTGCCTTTCTGGATTTTACACTTTTTTCAGATGGCCCTTTTGACGGGGGGGAAGTGAGACTTCATTGTAGTGCAGATTTCCTTTGCAAGCTTGCTTGGTTGGCCAAAAAGGGCGTATGCGTTTTTTCCTGAATATATCAGAAAAAACGCATACGCCCTTTTTGGCCAAGTGCATCATTGTCGACCTTCTGCCTCTTTTCCTATGCTTTAAATGCAATTCCAGTCTACCTCCTGAAATCGGTTTCCTGCAATTCTGCCCGGCTTTCAAGTCCTCTTGGCAGCCTTACTTCAGTATATTTTTGGATGATAGCTGTCATTTATAACTCTGCAGGTTTGTGAATTACAGTGCCCCTGAGCTCCTTTCTTCAACTCGCTTTCTTGTGAGCTGGCCGCAACACCGCAGGATTGCTTCAGGCCCTAATCTGGTTCCGGCATGGCACGCTGAGCCTTTGGTTAATTCCTCTTCCTGGTGGGAAATGAGAGTTAAATTTTCCCGTCCAGACACCTCCAGCTAGTCTCTCATTGGTTCTCCCTATTCCTGTTCATCTTCCACGGAATTTGCAAACTGGGCCAAACAGGAGGTTAGAGGCACTGACTCTCCAAGTCGGGAGAGTGTTAGTAAAGCATCTGGAATGTTGCACCCGAGTACCAGGGGACGAGAACTGAGACATATTTCAACACATCTCCCGATCACACGGTTGATCATACTCTGGGTTCCACATGCATGTTTAGCTGAAGGAAGAATCCCTTAACCTGGAGAGTTGAGACCCGTGGAATGGGTACCATGCAATATGACTTCAAAGGGTCTTCATTTGCTCACCAAAACTCTCCAATCCTATCACTGCTGCGTTTTTGCCCCTGTACTCACGATTGATTCACTTTCAGAGACATAGCAATCCATAGGTTTTAAGATACTTACTAGTCAGGTACATTATTAGGCGTTTAATATGGGGTTTTGAGTCCATTTCTTTGAGCAAGGAGTAGCTCTTGTCTATTACATATTTGGCTTAAGGAACTTTATCTGTGCTCATTTCAATCTCTGGTTTTATGCAGCACCCCAACTCACCTTTCCCCTTAAGCAAGCATAAGTTGATTTTCTAAATTTGGGACCATGTTCTGTTTTGAAATTCAGTTCCTGTGTAGCCAAGTTTACATTCCGTGTATTAGTGATATCTTATGATGTTTCTTTTTCTGTGTGACTTATTTCAGTTAGAATCATCATACCTGAATCCACTCATTATGCTGCTATGGGCCTGATGACATAGATGTCATTGCTGAGTGATATTGCATTGTACGTAAGTACCACAACTTCTTTATCCATTTTTCGCTTTATGCGATATTGAACTTGTACCGTAAACGAGTTTCTTGTAATCAGAGCCATCCCAAACTTTGGGGTGGCTGTGTCTTTTTGATTTTAATTTCCCTAAGCTGCAGGACCATAAGTGGAAGTGCCCTAGGCTCTGTTGCTTTGTTTTTTAGATGTTTCAGGAACACCATACACTTCTCCCGAGTGGGCTGTTGGCAATTTACATCCCGCCCATCAGCATAACAAGGCTCCCAGTTCTCCATGGCCTGTCCTGCCTTTCTGATTTTACACTTTTTTCAGATGGCCCTTTTGACGGGGGGGAAGTGAGACTTCATTGTAGTGCAGATTTCCTTTGCAAGCTTGCTTGGTTGGCCAAAAAGGGCGTATGCGTTTTTTCCTGAATATATTCAGGAAAAAACGCATACGCCCTTTTTGGCCAAGTGCATCATTGTCGACCTTCTGCCTCTTTTCCTATGCTTTAAATGCAATTCCAGTCTACCTCCTGAAATCGGTTTCCTGCAATTCTGCCCGGCTTTCAAGTCCTCTTGGCAGCCTTACTTCAGTATATTTTTGGATGATAGCTGTCATTTATAACTCTGCAGGTTTGTGAATTACAGTGCCCCTGAGCTCCTTTCTTCAACTCGCTTTCTTGTGAGCTGGCCGCAACACCGCAGGATTGCTTCAGGCCCTAATCTGGTTCCGGCATGGCACGCTGAGCCTTTGGTTAATTCCTCTTCCTGGTGGGAAATGAGAGTTAAATTTTCCCGTCCAGACACCTCCAGCTAGTCTCTCATTGGTTCTCCCTATTCCTGTTCATCTTCCGCGGAATTTGCAAACTGGGCCAAACAGGAGGTTAGAGGCACTGACTCTCCAAGTCGGGAGAGTGTTAGTAAAGCATCTGGAATGTTGCACCCGAGTACCAGGGGACGAGAACTGAGACATATTTCAACACGTCTCCTGATCACACGGTTGATCATACTCTGGGTTCCACATGCATGTTTTAGCTGAAGGAAGAATCCCTTAAACCTGGAGAGTTGAGACCCGTGGAATGGGTACCATGCAATATGACTTCAAAGGGTCTTCATTTGCTCACCAAAACTCTCCAATCCTATCACTGCTGCGTTTTTGCCCCTGTACTCACGATTGATTCACTTTCAGAGACATAGCAATCCATAGGTTTTAAGATACTTACTAGTCAGGTACATTATTAGGCGTTTAATATGGGGTTTTGAGTCCATTTCGTTGAGCAAGGAGTAGCTCTTGTCTATTACATATTTGGCTTAAGGAACTTATCTGTGCTCATTTCAATCTCTGGTTTTATGCAGCACCCCAACTCACCTTTCCCCTTAAGCAAGCATAAGTTGATTTTCTAAATTTGGGACCATGTTCTGTTTTGAAATCCAGTTCCTGTGTAGCCAAGTTTACATTCCGTGTATTAGTGATATCTTATGATGTTTCTTTTTCTGTGTGACTTATTTCAGTTAGAATCATCATACCTGAATCCACTCATTATGCTGCTATGGGCCTGATGACATAGATGTCATTGCTGAGTGATATTGCATTGTACGTAAGTACCACAACTTCTTTATCCATTTTTCGCTTTATGCGATATTGAACTTGTACCGTAAACGAGTTTCTTGTAAACAGAGCCATCCCAAACTTTGGGGTGGCTGTGTCTTTTTGATTTTAATTTCCCTAAGCTGCAGGACCATAAGTGGAAGTGCCCTAGGCTCTGTTGCTTTGTTTTTTAGATGTTTCAGGAAACACCATACACTTCTCCCGAGTGGCTCTTGGCAATTTACATCCCGCCCATCAGCATAACAAGGCTCCCAGTTCTCCATGGCCTGTCCTGCCTTTCTGGATTTTACACTTTTTTTCAGATGGCCCTTTTGACGGGGGGGAAGTGAGACTTCATTGTAGTGCAGATTTCCTTTGCAAGCTTGCTTGGTTGGCCAAAAAGGGCGTATGCGTTTTTTCCTGAATATATTCAGGAAAAAACGCATACGCCCTTTTGGCCAAGTGCATCATTGTCGACCTTCTGCCTCTTTTCCTATGCTTTAAATGCAATTCCAGTCTACCTCCTGAAATCGGTTTCCTGCAATTCTGCCCGGCTTTCAAGTCCTCTTGGCAGCCTTACTTCAGTATATTTTTGGATGATAGCTGTCATTTATAACTCTGCAGGTTTGTGAATTACAGTGCCCTGAGCTCCTTTCTTCAACTCGCTTTCTTGTGAGCTGGCCGCAACACCGCAGGATTGCTTCAGGCCCTAATCTGGTTCCGGCATGGCACGCTGAGCCTTTGGTTAATTCCTCTTCCTGGTGGGAAATGAGAGTTAAATTTTCCCGTCAGACACCTCCAGCTAGTCTCTCATTGGTTCTCCCTATTCCTGTTCATCTTCCACGGAATTTGCAAACTGGGCCAAACAGGAGGTTAAAGGCACTGACTCTCCAAGTCGGGAGAGTGTTAGTAAAGCGTCTGGAATGTTGCACCCGAGTACCAGGGACGAGAACTGAGACATATTTCAACACGTCTCCCGATCACACGGTTGATCATACTCTGGGTTCCACATGCATGTTTTAGCTGAAGGAAGAATCCCTTAAACCTGGAGAGTTGAGACCCGTGGAATGGGTACCAGGCAATATGACTTCAAAGGGTCTTCATTTGCTCACCAAAACTCTCCAATCCTATCACTGCTGCGTTTTTGCCCCTGTACTCACGATTGATTCACTTTCAGAGACATAGCAATCCATAGGTTTTAAGATACTTACTAGTCAGGTACATTATTAGGCGTTTAATATGGGGTTTTGAGTCCATTTCGTTGAGCAAGGAGTAGCTCTTGTCTATTACATATTTGGCTTAAGGAACTTTATCTGTGCTTATTTCAATCTCTGGTTTTATGCAGCACCCCAACTCACCTTTCCCCTTAAGCAAGCATAAGTTGATTTTCTAAATTTGGGACCATGTTCTGTTTTGAAATTCAGTTCCTGTGTAGCCAAGTTTACATTCTGTGTATTAGTGATATCTTATGATGTTTCTTTTTCTGTGTGACTTATTTCAGTTAGAATCATCATACCTGAATCCACTCATTATGCTGCTATGGGCCTGATGACATAGATGTCATTGCTGAGTGATATTGCATTGTACGTAAGTACCACAACTTCTTTATCCATTTTTCGCTTTATGCGATATTGAACTTGTACCGTAAACGAGTTTCTTGTAAACAGAGCCATCCCAAACTTTGGGTGGCTGTGTCTTTTTGATTTTAATTTCCCTAAGCTGCAGGACCATAAGTGGAAGTGCCCTAGGCTCTGTTGCTCTGTTTTTTAGATGTTTCAGGAAACACCATACACTTCTCCCGAGTGCTCTTGGCAATTTACATCCCGCCCATCAGCATAACAAGGCTCCCAGTTCTCCATGGCCTGTCCTGCCTTTCTGGATTTTACACTTTTTTCAGATGGCCCTTTTGACGGGGGGAAGTGAGACTTCATTGTAGTGCAGATTTCCTTGCAAGCTTGCTTGGTTGGCCAAAAAGGGCGTATGCGTTTTTTCCTGAATATATTCAGGAAAAAACGCATACGCCCTTTTTGGCCAAGTGCATCATTGTCGACCTTCTGCCTCTTTTCCTATGCTTTAAATGCAATTCCAGTCTACCTCCTGAAATCGGTTTCCTGCAATTCTGCCCGGCTTTCAAGTCCTCTTGGCAGCCTTACTTCAGTATATTTTTGGATGATAGCTGTCATTTATAACTCTGCAGGTTTGTGAATTACAGTGCCCCTGAGCTCCTTTCTTCAACTCGCTTTCTTGTGAGCTGGCCGCAACACCGCAGATTGCTTCAGGCCCTAATCTGGTTCCGGCATGGCACGCTGAGCCTTTGGTTAATTCCTCTTCCTGGTGGAAATGACAGTTAAATTTTCCCGTCCAGACACCTCCAGCTAGTCTCTCATTGGTTCTCCCTATTCCTGTTCATCTTCCGCGGAATTTGCAAACTGGGCCAAACAGGAGGTTAGAGGCACTGACTCTCCAAGTCGGGAGAGTGTTAGTAAAGCATCTGGAATGTTGCACCCGAGTACCAGGGGACGAGAACTGAGACATATTTCAACACGTCTCCCGATCACACGGTTGATCATACTCTGGGTTCCACATGCATGTTTTAGCTGAAGGAAGAATCCCTTAAACCTGGAGAGTTGAGACCCGTGGAATGGGTACCATGCAATATGACTTCAAAGGGTCTTCATTTGCTCACCAAAACTCTCCAATCCTATCACTGCTGCGTTTTTGCCCCTGTACTCACGATTGATTCACTTTCAGAGACATAGCAATCCATAGGTTTTAAGATACTTACTAGTCAGGTACATTATTAGGCGTTTAATATGGGGTTTTGAGTCCATTTCGTTGAGCAAGGAGTAGCTCTTGTCTATTACATATTTGGCTTAAGGAACTTTATCTGTGCTCATTTCAATCTCTGGTTTTATGCAGCACCCCAACTCACCTTTCCCCTTAAGCAAGCATAAGTTGATTTTCTAAATTTGGGACCATGTTCTGTTTTGAAATTCAGTTCCTGTGTAGCCAAGTTTACATTCCGTGTATTAGTGATATCTTATGATGTTTCTTTTTCTGTGTGACTTATTTCAGTTAGAATCATCATACCTGAATCCACTCATTATGCTGCTATGGGCCTGATGACATAGATGTCATTGCTGAGTGATATTGCATTGTACGTAAGTACCACAACTTCTTTATCCATTTTTCGCTTTATGCGATATTGAACTTGTACCGTAAACGAGTTCTTGTAAACAGAGCCATCCCAAACTTTGGGGTGGCTGTGTCTTTTTGATTTTAATTTCCCTAAGCTGCAGGACCATAAGTGGAAGTGCCCTAGGCTCTGTTGCTTTGTTTTTTAGATGTTTCAGGAAACACCATACACTTCTCCCGAGTGGCTGTTGGCAATTTACATCCCGCCCATCAGCATAACAAGGCTCCCAGTTCTCCATGGCCTGTCCTGCCTTTCTGGATTTTACACTTTTTTCAGATGGCCCTTTTGACGGGGGGGAAGTGAGACTTCATTGTAGTGCAGATTTCCTTTGCAAGCTTGCTTGGTTGGCCAAAAAGGGCGTATGCGTTTTTTCCTGAATATATTCAGGAAAAAACGCATACGCCCTTTTTGGCCAAGTGCATCATTGTCGACCTTCTGCCTCTTTTCCTATGCTTTAAATGCAATTCCAGTCTACCTCCTGAAATCGGTTTCCTGCAATTCTGCCCGGCTTTCAAGTCCTCTTGGCAGCCTTACTTCAGTATATTTTTGGATGATAGCTGTCATTTATAACTCTGCAGGTTTGTGAATTACAGTGCCCCTGAGCTCCTTTCTTCAACTCGCTTTCTTGTGAGCTGGCCGCAACACCGCAGGATTGCTTCAGGCCCTAATCTGGTTCCGGCATGGCACGCTGAGCCTTTGGTTAATTCCTCTTCCTGGTGGGAAATGAGAGTTAAATTTTCCCGTCCAGACACCTCCAGCTAGTCTCTCATTGGTTCTCCCTATTCCTGTTCATCTTCCGCGGAATTTGCAAACTGGGCCAAACAGGAGGTTAAAGGCACTGACTCTCCAAGTCGGGAGAGTGCTTAGTAAAGCATCTGGAATGTTGCACCCGAGTACCAGGGGACGAGAACTGAGACATATTTCAACACGTCTCCCGATCACATGGTTGATCATACTCTGGGTTCCACATGCATGTTTTAGCTGAAGGAAGAATCCCTTAAACCTGGAGAGTTGAGACCCGTGGAATGGGTACCATGCAATATGACTTCAAAGGGTCTTCATTTGCTCACCAAAACTCTCCAATCCTATCACTGCTGCGTTTTTTGCCCCTGTACTCACGATTGATTCACTTTCAGAGACATAGCAATCCATAGGTTTTAAGATACTTACTAGTCAGGTACATTATTAGGCGTTTAATATGGGGTTTTGAGTCCATTTCGTTGAGCAAGGAGTAGCTCTTGTCTATTACATATTTGGCTTAAGGAACTTTATCTGTGCTCATTTCAATCTCTGGTTTTATGCAGCACCCCAACTCACCTTTCCCCTTAAGCAAGCATAAGTTGATTTTCTAAATTTGGGACCATGTTCTGTTTTGAAATTCAGTTCCTGTGTAGCCAAGTTTACATTCCGTGTATTAGTGATATCTTATGATGTTTCTTTTTCTGTGTGACTTATTTCAGTTAGAATCATCATACCTGAATCCACTCATTATGCTGCTATGGGCCTGATGACATAGATGTCATTGCTGAGTGATATTGCATTGTACGTAAGTACCACAACTTCTTTATCCATTTTTCGCTTTATGCGATATTGAACTTGTACCGTAAACGAGTTTCTTGTAAACAGAGCCATCCAAACTTTGGGGTGGCTGTGTCTTTTTGATTTAATTTCCCTAAGCTGCAGGACCATAAGTGGAAGTGCCCTAGGCTCTGTTGCTTTGTTTTTTAGATGTTTCAGGAAACACCATACACTTCTCCCGAGTGGCTGTTGGCAATTTACATCCCGCCCAACAGCATAACAAGGCTCCCAGTTCTCCATGGCCTGTCCTGCCTTTCTGGATTTTACACTTTTTTCAGATGGCCCTTTTGACGGGGGGGAAGTGAGACTTCATTGTAGTGCAGATTTCCTTTGCAAGCTTGCTTGGTTGGCCAAAAAGGGCGTATGCGTTTTTTTCCTGAATATATTCAGGAAAAAACGCATACGCCCTTTTTGGCCAAGTGCATCATTGTCGACCTTCTGTCTCTTTCCTATGCTTTAAATGCAATTCCAGTCTACCTCCTGAAATCGGTTTCCTGCAATTCTGCCCGGCTTTCAAGTCCTCTTGGCAGCCTTACTTCAGTATATTTTTGGATGATAGCTGTCATTTATAACTCTGCAGGTTGTGAATTACAGTGCCCCTGAGCTCCTTTCTTCAACTCGCTTTCTTGTGAGCTGGCCGCAACACCGCAGGATTGCTTCAGGCCCTAATCTGGTTCCGGCATGGCACGCTGAGCCTTTGGTTAATTCCTCTTCCTGGTGGGAAATGAGAGTTAAATTTTCCCGTCAGACACCTCCAGCTAGTCTCTCATTGGTTCTCCCTATTCCTGTTCATCTTCCGCGGAATTTGCAAACTGGGCCAAACAGGAGGTTAGAGGCACTGACTCTCCAAGTCGGGAGAGTGTTAGTAAAGCATCTGGAATGTTGCACCCGAGTACCAGGGGACGAGAACTGAGACATATTTCAACACGTCTCCGATCACACGGTTGATCATACTCTGGGTTCCACATGCATGTTTTAGCTGAAGGAAGAATCCCTTAAACCTGGAGAGTTGAGACCCGTGGAATGGGTACCATGCAATATGACTTCAAAGGGTCTTCATTTGCTCACCAAAACTCTCCAATCCTATCACTGCTGCGTTTTTGCCCTGTACTCACGATTGATTCACTTTCAGAGACATAGCAATCCATAGGTTTTAAGATACTTACTAGTCAGGTACATTATTAGGCGTTTAATATGGGGTTTTGAGTCCATTTCGTTGAGCAAGGAGTAGCTCTTGTCTATTACATATTTGGCTTAAGGAACTTTATCTGTGCTCATTTCAATCTCTGGTTTTATGCAGCACCCCAACTCACCTTTCCCCTTAAGCAAGCATAAGTTGATTTTCTAAATTTGGGACCATGTTCTGTTTTGAAATTCAGTTCCTGTGTAGCCAAGTTTACATTCCGTGTATTAGTGATATCTTATGATGTTTCTTTTTCTGTGTGACTTATTTCAGTTAGAATCATCATACCTGAATCCACTCATTATGCTGCTATGGGCCTGATGACATAGATGTCATTGCTGAGTGATATTGCATTGTACGTAAGTACCACAACTTCTTTATCCATTTTTCGCTTTATGCGATATTGAACTTGTACCGTAACGAGTTTCTTGTAAACAGAGCCATCCCAAACTTTGGGGTGGCTGTGTCTTTTTGATTTTAATTTCCCTAAGCTGCAGGACCATAAGTGGAAGTGCCCTAGGCTCAGTTGCTTTGTTTTTAGATGTTTCAGGAAACACCATACACTTCTCCGAGTGGCTGTTGGCAATTTACATCCCGCCCATCAGCATAACAAGGCTCCCAGTTCTCCATGGCCTGTCCTGCCTTTCTGGATTTTACACTTTTTTCAGATGGCCCTTTTGACGGGGGGGAAGTGAGACTTCATTGTAGTGCAGATTTCCTTTGCAAGCTTGCTTGGTTGGCCCAAAAAGGGCGTATGCGTTTTTTCCTGAATATATTCAGGAAAAAACGCATACGCCCTTTTTGGCCAAGTGCATCATTGTCGACCTTCTGCCTCTTTTCCTATGCTTTAAATGCAATTCCAGTCTACCTCCTGAAATCGGTTTCCTGCAATTCTGCCCGGCTTTCAAGTCCTCTTGGCAGCCTTACTTCAGTATATTTTTGGATGATAGCTGTCATTTATAACTCTGCAGGTTTGTGAATTACAGTGCCCCTGAGCTCCTTTCTTCAACTCGCTTTCTTGTGAGCTGGCCGCAACACCGCAGGATTGCTTCAGGCCCTAATCTGGTTCCGGCATGGCACGCTGAGCCTTTGGTTAATTCCTCTTCCTGGTGGGAAATGAGAGTTAAATTTTCCCGTCCAGACACCTCCAGCTAGTCTCTCATTGGTTCTCCCTATTCCTGTTCATCTTCCGCGGAATTTGCAAACTGGGCCAAACAGGAGGTTAGAGGCACTGACTCTCCAAGTCGGGAGAGTGTTAGTAAAGCATCTGGAATGTTGCACCCGAGTACCAGGGGACGAGAACTGAGACATATTTCAACACGTCTCCCGATCACACGGTTGATCATACTCTGGGTTCCACATGCATGTTTTAGCTGAAGGAAGAATCCCTTAAACCTGGAGAGTTGAGACCCGTGGAATGGGTACCATGCAATATGACTTCAAAGGGTCTTCATTTGCTCACCAAAACTCTCCAATCCTATCACTGCTGCGTTTTTGCCCCTGTACTCACGATTGATTCACTTTCAGAGACATAGCAATCCATAGGTTTTAAGATACTTACTAGTCAGGTACATTATTAGGCGTTTAATATGGGGTTTTGAGTCCATTTCGTTGAGCAAGGAGTAGCTCTTGTCTATTACATATTTGGCTTAAGGAACTTTATCTGTGCTCATTTCAATCTCTGGTTTTATGCAGCACCCCAACTCACCTTTCCCCTTAAGCAAGCATAAGTTGATTTTCTAAATTTGGGAGCATGTTCTGTTTTGAAATTCAGTTCCTGTGTAGCCAAGTTTACATTCCGTGTATTAGTGATATCTTATGATGTTTCTTTTTCTGTGTGACTTATTTCAGTTAGAATCATCATACCTGAATCCACTCATTATGCTGCTATGGGCCTGATGACATAGATGTCATTGCTGAGTGATATTGCATTGTACGTAAGTACCACAACTTCTTTATCCATTTTTCGCTTTATGCGATATTGAACTTGTACCGTAAACGAGTTTCTTGTAAACAGAGCCATCCCAAACTTTGGGGTGGCTGTGTCTTTTTTATTTTAATTTCCCTAAGCTGCAGGACCATAAGTGGAAGTGCCCTAGGCTCTGTTGCTTTGTTTTTTAGATGTTTCAGGAAACACCATACACTTCTCCCGAGTGGCTGTTGGCAATTTACATCCCGCCCATCAGCATAACAAGGCTCCCAGTTCTCCATGGCCTGTCCTGCCTTTCTGGATTTTACACTTTTTTCAGATGGCCCTTTTGACGGGGGGGAAGTGAGACTTCATTGTAGTGCAGATTTCCTTTGCAAGCTTGCTTGGTTGGCCAAAAAGGGCGTATGCGTTTTTTCCTGAATATATTCAGGAAAAAACGCATACGCCCTTTTTGGCCAAGTGCATCATTGTCGACCTTCTGCCTCTTTTCCTATGCTTTAAATGCAATTCCAGTCTACCTCCTGAAATCGGTTTCCTGCAATTCTGCCCGGCTTTCAAGTCCTCTTGGCAGCCTTACTTCAGTATATTTTTGGATGATAGCTGTCATTTATAACTCTGCAGGTTTGTGAATTACAGTGCCCCTGAGCTCCTTTCTTCAACTCGCTTTCTTGTGAGCTGGCCGCAACACCGCAGGATTGCTTCAGGCCCTAATCTGGTTCCGGTATGGCACGCTGAGCCTTTGGTTAATTCCTCTTCCTGGTGGGAAATGAGAGTTAAATTTTCCCGTCCAGACACCTCCAGCTAGTCTCTCATTGGTTCTCCCTATTCCTGTTCATCTTCCGCGGAATTTGCAAACTGGGCCAAACAGGAGGTTAGAGGCACTGACTCTCCAAGTCGGGAGAGTGTTAGTAAAGCATCTGGAATGTTGCACCCGAGTACCAGGGGACGAGAACTGAGACATATTTCAACACGTCTCCCGATCACACGGTTGATCATACTCTGGGTTCCACATGCATGTTTTAGCTGAAGGAAGAATCCCTTAAACCTGGAGAGTTGAGACCCGTGGAATGGGTACCATGCAATATGACTTCAAAGGGTCTTCATTTGCTCACCAAAACTCTCCAATCCTATCACTGCTGCGTTTTTGCCCCTGTACTCACGATTGATTCACTTTCAGAGACATAGCAATCCATAGGTTTTAAGATACTTACTAGTCAGGTACATTATTAGGCGTTTAATATGGGGTTTTGAGTCCATTTCGTTGAGCAAGGAGTAGCTCTTGTCTATTACATATTTGGCTTAAGGAACTTTATCTGTGCTCATTTCAATCTCTGGTTTTATGCAGCACCCCAACTCACCTTTCCCCTTAAGCAAGCATAAGTTGATTTTCTAAATTTGGGACCATGTTCTGTTTTGAAATTCAGTTCCTGTGTAGCCAAGTTTACATTCCGTGTATTAGTGATATCTTATGATGTTTCTTTTTCTGTGTGACTTATTTCAGTTAGAATCATCATACCTGAATCCACTCATTATGCTGCTATGGGCCTGATGACATAGATGTCATTGCTGAGTGATATTGCATTGTACGTAAGTACCACAACTTCTTTATCCATTTTTCGCTTTATGCGATATTGAACTTGTACCGTAAACGAGTTTCTTGTAAACAGAGCCATCCCAAACTTTGGGGTGGCTGTGTCTTTTTGATTTTAATTTCCCTAAGCTGCAGGACCATAAGTGGAAGTGCCCTAGGCTCTGTTGCTTTGTTTTTTAGATGTTTCAGGAAACACCATACACTTCTCCCGAGTGGCTGTTGGCAATTTACATCCCGCCCATCAGCATAACAAGGCTCCCAGTTCTCCATGGCCTGTCCTGCCTTTCTGGATTTTACACTTTTTTCAGATGGCCCTTTTGACGTGGGGGGGGGGGGAAGTGAAACTTCATTGTAGTGCAGATTTCCTTTGCAAGCTTGCTTGGTTGGCCAAAAAGGGCGTATGCGTTTTTTCCTGAATATATTCAGGAAAAAACGCATACGCCCTTTTTGGCCAAGTGCATCATTGTCGACCTTCTGCCTCTTTTCCTATGCTTTAAATGCAATTCCAGTCTACCTCCTGAAATCGGTTTCCTGCAATTCTGCCCGGCTTTCAAGTCCTCTTGGCAGCCTTACTTCAGTATATTTTTGGATGATAGCTGTCATTTATAACTCTGCAGGTTTGTGAATTACAGTGCCCCTGAGCTCCTTTCTTCAACTCGCTTTCTTGTGAGCTGGCCGCAACACCGCAGGATTGCTTCAGGCCCTAATCTGGTTCCGGCATGGCACGCTGAGCCTTTGGTTAATTCCTCTTCCTGGTGGGAAATGAGAGTTAAATTTTCCCGTCCAGACACCTCCAGCTAGTCTCTCATTGGTTCTCCCTATTCCTGTTCATCTTCCGCGGAATTTGCAAACTGGGCCAAACAGGAGGTTAGAGGCACTGACTCTCCAAGTCGGGAGAGTGTTAGTAAAGCATCTGGAATGTTGCACCCGAGTACCAGGGGACGAGAACTGAGACATATTTCAACACGTCTCCCGATCACACGGTTGATCATACTCTGGGTTCCACATGCATGTTTTAGCTGAAGGAAGAATCCCTTAAACCTGGAGAGTTGAGACCCGTGGAATGGGTACCATGCAATATGACTTCAAAGGGTCTTCATTTGCTCACCAAAACTCTCCAATCCTATCACTGCTGCGTTTTTGCCCCTGTACTCACGATTGATTCACTTTCAGAGACATAGCAATCCATAGGTTTTAAGATACTTACTAGTCAGGTACATTATTAGGCGTTTAATATGGGGTTTTGAGTCCATTTCGTTGAGCAAGGAGTAGCTCTTGTCTATTACATATTTGGCTTAAGGAACTTTATCTGTGCTCATTTCAATCTCTGGTTTTATGCAGCACCCCAACTCACCTTTCCCCTTAAGCAAGCATAAGTTGATTTTCTAAATTTGGGACCATGTTCTGTTTTGAAATTCAGTTCCTGTGTAGCCAAGTTTACATTCCGTGTATTAGTGATATCTTATGATGTTTCTTTTTCTGTGTGACTTATTTCAGTTAGAATCATCATACCTGAATCCACTCATTATGCTGCTATGGGCCTGATGACATAGATGTCATTGCTGAGTGATATTGCATTGTACGTAAGTACCACAACTTCTTTATCCATTTTTCGCTTTATGCGATATTGAACTTGTACCGTAAACGAGTTTCTTGTAAACAGAGCCATCCCAAACTTTGGGGTGGCTGTGTCTTTTTGATTTTAATTTCCCTAAGCTGCAGGACCATAAGTGGAAGTGCCCTAGGCTCTGTTGCTTTGTTTTTTAGATGTTTCAGGAAACACCATACACTTCTCCCGAGTGGCTGTTGGCAATTTACATCCCGCCCATCAGCATAACAAGGCTCCCAGTTCTCCATGGCCTGTCCTGCCTTTCTGGATTTTACACTTTTTTCAGATGGCCCTTTTGACGGGGGGGAAGTGAGACTTCATTGTAGTGCAGATTTCCTTTGCAAGCTTGCTTGGTTGGCCAAAAAGGGCGTATGCGTTTTTTCCTGAATATATTCAGGAAAAAACGCATACGCCCTTTTTGGCCAAGTGCATCATTGTCGACCTTCTGCCTCTTTTCCTATGCTTTAAATGCAATTCCAGTCTACCTCCTGAAATCGGTTTCCTGCAATTCTGCCCGGCTTTCAAGTCCTCTTGGCAGCCTTACTTCAGTATATTTTTGGATGATAGCTGTCATTTATAACTCTGCAGGTTTGTGAATTACAGTGCCCCTGAGCTCCTTTCTTCAACTCGCTTTCTTGTGAGCTGGCCGCAACACCGCAGGATTGCTTCAGGCCCTAATCTGGTTCCGGCATGGCACGCTGAGCCTTTGGTTAATTCCTCTTCCTGGTGGGAAATGAGAGTTAAATTTTCCCGTCCAGACACCTCCAGCTAGTCTCTCATTGGTTCTCCCTATTCCTGTTCATCTTCCGCGGAATTTGCAAACTGGGCCAAACAGGAGGTTAAAGGCACTGACTCTCCAAGTCGGGAGAGTGTTAGTAAAGCATCTGGAATGTTGCACCCGAGTACCAGGGGACGAGAACTGAGACATATTTCAACACGTCTCCCGATCACACGGTTGATCATACTCTGGGTTCCACATGCATGTTTTAGCTGAAGGAAGAATCCCTTAAACCTGGAGAGTTGAGACCCGTGGAATGGGTACCATGCAATATGACTTCAAAGGGTCTTCATTTGCTCACCAAAACTCTCCAATCCTATCACTGCTGCGTTTTTGCCCCTGTACTCACGATTGATTCACTTTCAGAGACATAGCAATCCATAGGTTTTAAGATACTTACTAGTCAGGTACATTATTAGGCGTTTAATATGGGGTTTTGAGTCCATTTCGTTGAGCAAGGAGTAGCTCTTGTCTATTACATATTTGGCTTAAGGAACTTTATCTGTGCTCATTTCAATCTCTGGTTTTATGCAGCACCCCAACTCACCTTTCCCCTTAAGCAAGCATAAGTTGATTTTCTAAATTTGGGACCATGTTCTGTTTTGAAATTCAGTTCCTGTGTAGCCAAGTTTACATTCCGTGTATTAGTGATATCTTATGATGTTTCTTTTTCTGTGTGACTTATTTCAGTTAGAATCATCATACCTGAATCCACTCATTATGCTGCTATGGGCCTGATGACATAGATGTCATTGCTGAGTGATATTGCATTGTACGTAAGTACCACAACTTCTTTATCCATTTTTCGCTTTATGCGATATTGAACTTGTACCGTAAACGAGTTTCTTGTAAACAGAGCCATCCCAAACTTTGGGGTGGCTGTGTCTTTTTGATTTTAATTTCCCTAAGCTGCAGGACCATAAGTGGAAGTGCCCTAGGCTCTGTTGCTTTGTTTTTTAGATGTTTCAGGAAACACCATACACTTCTCCCGAGTGGCTGTTGGCAATTTACATCCCGCCCATCAGCATAACAAGGCTCCCAGTTCTCCATGGCCTGTCCTGCCTTTCTGGATTTTACACTTTTTTCAGATGGCCCTTTTGACGGGGGGGAAGTGAGACTTCATTGTAGTGCAGATTTCCTTTGCAAGCTTGCTTGGTTGGCCAAAAAGGGCGTATGCGTTTTTTCCTGAATATATTCAGGAAAAAACGCATACGCCCTTTTTGGCCAAGTGCATCATTGTCGACCTTCTGCCTCTTTTCCTATGCTTTAAATGCAATTCCAGTCTACCTCCTGAAATCGGTTTCCTGCAATTCTGCCCGGCTTTCAAGTCCTCTTGGCAGCCTTACTTCAGTATATTTTTGGATGATAGCTGTCATTTATAACTCTGCAGGTTTGTGAATTACAGTGCCCCTGAGCTCCTTTCTTCAACTCGCTTTCTTGTGAGCTGGCCGCAACACCGCAGGATTGCTTCAGGCCCTAATCTGGTTCCGGCATGGCACGCTGAGCCTTTGGTTAATTCCTCTTCCTGGTGGGAAATGAGAGTTAAATTTTCCCGTCCAGACACCTCCAGCTAGTCTCTCATTGGTTCTCCCTATTCCTGTTCATCTTCCGCGGAATTTGCAAACTGGGCCAAACAGGAGGTTAAAGGCACTGACTCTCCAAGTCGGGAGAGTGTTAGTAAAGCATCTGGAATGTTGCACCCGAGTACCAGGGGACGAGAACTGAGACATATTTCAACACGTCTCCCGATCACACGGTTGATCATACTCTGGGTTCCACATGCATGTTTTAGCTGAAGGAAGAATCCCTTAAACCTGGAGAGTTGAGACCCGTGGAATGGGTACCATGCAATATGACTTCAAAGGGTCTTCATTTGCTCACCAAAACTCTCCAATCCTATCACTGCTGCGTTTTTGCCCCTGTACTCACGATTGATTCACTTTCAGAGACATAGCAATCCATAGGTTTTAAGATACTTACTAGTCAGGTACATTATTAGGCGTTTAATATGGGGTTTTGAGTCCATTTCGTTGAGCAAGGAGTAGCTCTTGTCTATTACATATTTGGCTTAAGGAACTTTATCTGTGCTCATTTCAATCTCTGGTTTTATGCAGCACCCCAACTCACCTTTCCCCTTAAGCAAGCATAAGTTGATTTTCTAAATTTGGGAGCATGTTCTGTTTTGAAATTCAGTTCCTGTGTAGCCAAGTTTACATTCCGTGTATTAGTGATATCTTATGATGTTTCTTTTTCTGTGTGACTTATTTCAGTTAGAATCATCATACCTGAATCCACTCATTATGCTGCTATGGGCCTGATGACATAGATGTCATTGCTGAGTGATATTGCATTGTACGTAAGTACCACAACTTCTTTATCCATTTTTCGCTTTATGCGATATTGAACTTGTACCGTAAACGAGTTTCTTGTAAACAGAGCCATCCCAAACTTTGGGGTGGCTGTGTCTTTTTGATTTTAATTTCCCTAAGCTGCAGGACCATAAGTGGAAGTGCCCTAGGCTCTGTTGCTTTGTTTTTTAGATGTTTCAGGAAACACCATACACTTCTCCCGAGTGGCTGTTGGCAATTTACATCCCGCCCATCAGCATAACAAGGCTCCCAGTTCTCCATGGCCTGTCCTGCCTTTCTGGATTTTACACTTTTTTCAGATGGCCCTTTTGACGGGGGGGGGGGGG
This sequence comes from Orcinus orca, assembly GCF_937001465.1. NCBI lineage: Eukaryota > Metazoa > Chordata > Mammalia > Artiodactyla > Delphinidae > Orcinus > Orcinus orca. The sequence continues at coordinate 18,689 of NW_026043886.1, forward strand.
GGGGGGGGAAGTGAAACTTCATTGTAGTGCAAATTTCCTTTGCAAGCTTGCTTGGTTGGCCAAAAAGGGCGTATGCGTTTTTTCCTGAATATATTCAGGAAAAAACGCATACGCCCTTTTTGGCCAAGTGCATCATTGTCGACCTTCTGCCTCTTTTCCTATGCTTTAAATGCAATTCCAGTCTACCTCCTGAAATCGGTTTCCTGCAATTCTGCCCGGCTTTCAAGTCCTCTTGGCAGCCTTACTTCAGTATATTTTTGGATGATAGCTGTCATTTATAACTCTGCAGGTTTGTGAATTACAGTGCCCCTGAGCTCCTTTCTTCAACTCGCTTTCTTGTGAGCTGGCCGCAACACCGCAGGATTGCTTCAGGCCCTAATCTGGTTCCGGCATGGCACGCTGAGCCTTTGGTTAATTCCTCTTCCTGGTGGGAAATGAGAGTTAAATTTTCCCGTCCAGACACCTCCAGCTAGTCTCTCATTGGTTCTCCCTATTCCTGTTCATCTTCCGCGGAATTTGCAAACTGGGCCAAAGAGGAGGTTAAAGGCACTGACTCTCCAAGTCGGGAGAGTGTTAGTAAAGCATCTGGAATGTTGCACCCGAGTACCAGGGGACGAGAACTGAGACATATTTCAACACGTCTCCCGATCACACGGTTGATCATACTCTGGGTTCCTCATGCATGTTTTAGCTGAAGGAAGAATCCCTTAAACCTGGAGAGTTGAGACCCGTGGAATGGGTACCATGCAATATGACTTCAAAGGGTCTTCATTTGCTCACCAAAACTCTCCAATCCTATCACTGCTGCGTTTTTGCCCCTGTACTCACGATTGATTCACTTTCAGAGACATAGCAATCCATAGGTTTTAAGATACTTACTAGTCAGGTACATTATTAGGCGTTTAATATGGGGTTTTGAGTCCATTTCGTTGAGCAAGGAGTAGCTCTTGTCTATTACATATTTGGCTTAAGGAACTTTATCTGTGCTCATTTCAATCTCTGGTTTTATGCAGCACCCCAACTCACCTTTCCCCTTAAGCAAGCATAAGTTGATTTTCTAAATTTGGGACCATGTTCTGTTTTGAAATTCAGTTCCTGTGTAGCCAAGTTTACATTCCGTGTATTAGTGATATCTTATGATGTTTCTTTTTCTGTGTGACTTATTTCAGTTAGAATCATCATACCTGAATCCACTCATTATGCTGCTATGGGCCTGATGACATAGATGTCATTGCTGAGTGATATTGCATTGTACGTAAGTACCACAACTTCTTTATCCATTTTTCGCTTTATGCGATATTGAACTTGTACCGTAAACGAGTTTCTTGTAAACAGAGCCATCCCAAACTTTGGGGTGGCTGTGTCTTTTTGATTTTAATTTCCCTAAGCTGCAGGACCATAAGTGGAAGTGCCCTAGGCTCTGTTGCTTTGTTTTTTAGATGTTTCAGGAAACACCATACACTTCTCCCGAGTGGCTCTTGGCAATTTACATCCCGCCCATCAGCATAACAAGGCTCCCAGTTCTCCATGGCCTGTCCTGCCTTTCTGGATTTTACACTTTTTTCAGATGGCCCTTTTGACGGGGGGGGGGGGGTGAAGTGAGACTTCATTGTAGTGCAGATTTCCTTTGCAAGCTTGCTTGGTTGGCCAAAAAGGGCGTATGCGTTTTTTCCTGAATATATTCAGGAAAAAACGCATACGCCCTTTTTGGCCAAGTGCATCATTGTCGACCTTCTGCCTCTTTTCCTATGCTTTAAATGCAATTCCAGTCTACCTCCTGAAATCGGTTTCCTGCAATTCTGCCCAGCTTTCAAGTCCTCTGGGCAGCCTTACTTCAGTATATTTTTGGATGATAGCTGTCATTTATAACTCTGCAGGTTTGTGAATTACAGTGCCCCTGAGCTCCTTTCTTCAACTCGCTTTCTTGTGAGCTGGCCGCAACACCGCAGGATTGCTTCAGGCCCTAATCTGGTTCCGGCATGGCACGCTGAGCCTTTGGTTAATTCCTCTTCCTGGTGGGAAATGAGAGTTAAATTTTCCCGTCCAGACACCTCCAGCTAGTCTCTCATTGGTTCTCCCTATTCCTGTTCATCTTCCGCGGAATTTGCAAACTGGGCCAAACAGGAGGTTAAAGGCACTGACTCTCCAAGTCGGGAGAGTGTTAGTAAAGCATCTGGAATGTTGCACCCGAGTACCAGGGGACGAGAACTGAGACATATTTCAACACGTCTCCCGATCACACGGTTGATCATACTCTGGGTTCCTCATGCATGTTTTAGCTGAAGGAAGAATCCCTTAAACCTGGAGAGTTGAGACCCGTGGAATGGGTACCATGCAATATGACTTCAAAGGGTCTTCATTTGCTCACCAAAACTCTCCAATCCTATCACTGCTGCGTTTTTGCCCCTGTACTCACGATTGATTCACTTTCAGAGACATAGCAATCCATAGGTTTTAAGATACTTACTAGTCAGGTACATTATTAGGCGTTTAATATGGGGTTTTGAGTCCATTTCGTTGAGCAAGGAGTAGCTCTTGTCTATTACATATTTGGCTTAAGGAACTTTATCTGTGCTCATTTCAATCTCTGGTTTTATGCAGCACCCCAACTCACCTTTCCCCTTAAGCAAGCATAAGTTGATTTTCTAAATTTGGGACCATGTTCTGTTTTGAAATTCAGTTCCTGTGTAGCCAAGTTTACATTCCGTGTATTAGTGATATCTTATGATGTTTCTTTTTCTGTGTGACTTATTTCAGTTAGAATCATCATACCTGAATCCACTCATTATGCTGCTATGGGCCTGATGACATAGATGTCATTGCTGAGTGATATTGCATTGTACGTAAGTACCACAACTTCTTTATCCATTTTTCGCTTTATGCGATATTGAACTTGTACCGTAAACGAGTTTCTTGTAAACAGAGCCATCCCAAACTTTGGGGTGGCTGTGTCTTTTTGATTTTAATTTCCCTAAGCTACAGGACCATAAGTGGAAGTGCCCTAGGCTCTGTTGCTTTGTTTTTTAGATGTTTCAGGAAACACCATACACTTCTCCCGAGTGGCTGTTGGCAATTTACATCCCGCCCATCAGCATAACAAGGCTCCCAGTTCTCCATGGCCTGTCCTGCCTTTCTGGATTTTACACTTTTTTCAGATGGCCCTTTTGACGGGGGGGAAGTGAGACTTCATTGTGGTGCAGATTTCCTTTGCAAGCTTGCTTGGTTGGCCAAAAAGGGCGTATGCGTTTTTTCCTGAATATATTCAGGAAAAAACGCATACGCCCTTTTTGGCCAAGTGCATCATTGTCGACCTTCTGCCTCTTTTCCTATGCTTTAAATGCAATTCCAGTCTACCTCCTGAAATCGGTTTCCTGCAATTCTGCCCGGCTTTCAAGTCCTCTTGGCAGCCTTACTTCAGTATATTTTTGGATGATAGCTGTCATTTATAACTCTGCAGGTTTGTGAATTACAGTGCCCCTGAGCTCCTTTCTTCAACTCGCTTTCTTGTGAGCTGGCCGCAACACCGCAGGATTGCTTCAGGCCCTAATCTGGTTCCGGCATGGCACGCTGAGCCTTTGGTTAATTCCTCTTCCTGGTGGGAAATGAGAGTTAAATTTTCCCGTCCAGACACCTCCAGCTAGTCTCTCATTGGTTCTCCCTATTCCTGTTCATCTTCCGCGGAATTTGCAAACTGGGCCAAACAGGAGGTTAAAGGCACTGACTCTCCAAGTCGGGAGAGTGTTAGTAAAGCATCTGGAATGTTGCACCCGAGTACCAGGGGACGAGAACTGAGACATATTTCAACACGTCTCCCGATCACACGGTTGATCATACTCTGGGTTCCACATGCATGTTTTAGCTGAAGGAAGAATCCCTTAAACCTGGAGAGTTGAGACCCGTGGAATGGGTACCATGCAATATGACTTCAAAGGGTCTTCATTTGCTCACCAAAACTCTCCAATCCTATCACTGCTGCGTTTTTGCCCCTGTACTCACGATTGATTCACTTTCAGAGACATAGCAATCCATAGGTTTTAAGATACTTACTAGTCAGGTACATTATTAGGCGTTTAATATGGGGTTTTGAGTCCATTTCATTGAGAAAGGAGTAGCTCTTGTCTATTACATATTTGGCTTAAGGAACTTTATCTGTGCTCATTTCAATCTCTGGTTTTATGCAGCACCCCAACTCACCTTTCCCCTTAAGCAAGCATAAGTTGATTTTCTAAATTTGGGACCATGTTCTGTTTTGAAATTCAGTTCCTGTGTAGCCAAGTTTACATTCCGTGTATTAGTGATATCTTATGATGTTTCTTTTTCTGTGTGACTTATTTCAGTTAGAATCATCATACCTGAATCCACTCATTATGCTGCTATGGGCCTGATGACATAGATGTCATTGCTGAGTGATATTGCATTGTACGTAAGTACCACAACTTCTTTATCCATTTTTCGCTTTATGCGATATTGAACTTGTACCGTAAACGAGTTTCTTGTAATCAGAGCCATCCCAAACTTTGGGGTGGCTGTGTCTTTTTGATTTTAATTTCCCTAAGCTGCAGGACCATAAGTGGAAGTGCCCTAGGCTCTGTTGCTTTGTTTTTTAGATGTTTCAGGAAACACCATACACTTCTCCCGAGTGGCTGTTGGCAATTTACATCCCGCCCATCAGCATAACAAGGCTCCCAGTTCTCCATGGCCTGTCCTGCCTTTCTGGATTTTACACTTTTTTCAGATGGCCCTTTTGACGGGGGGGAAGTGAGACTTCATTGTAGTGCAGATTTCCTTTGCAAGCTTGCTTGGTTGGCCAAAAAGGGCGTATGCGTTTTTTCCTGAATATATTCAGGAAAAAACGCATACGCCCTTTTTGGCCAAGTGCATCATTGTCGACCTTCTGCCTCTTTTCCTATGCTTTAAATGCAATTCCAGTCTACCTCCTGAAATCGGTTTCCTGCAATTCTGCCCGGCTTTCAAGTCCTCTTGGCAGCCTTACTTCAGTATATTTTTGGATGATAGCTGTCATTTATAACTCTGCAGGTTTGTGAATTACAGTGCCCCTGAGCTCCTTTCTTCAACTCGCTTTCTTGTGAGCTGGCCGCAACACCGCAGGATTGCTTCAGGCCCTAATCTGGTTCCGGCATGGCACGCTGAGCCTTTGGTTAATTCCTCTTCCTGGTGGGAAATGAGAGTTAAATTTTCCCGTCCAGACACCTCCAGCTAGTCTCTCATTGGTTCTCCCTATTCCTGTTCATCTTCCGCGGAATTTGCAAACTGGGCCAAAGAGGAGGGTAAAGGCACTGACTCTCCAAGTCGGGAGAGTGTTAGTAAAGCATCTGGAATGTTGCACCCGAGTACCAGGGGACGAGAACTGAGACATATTTCAACACGTCTCCCGATCACACGGTTGATCATACTCTGGGTTCCACATGCATGTTTTAGCTGAAGGAAGTATCCCTTAAACCTGGAGAGTTGAGACCCGTGGAATGGGTACCATGCAATATGACTTCAAAGGGTCTTTATTTGCTCACCAAAACTCTCCAATCCTATCACTGCTGCGTTTTTGCCCCTGTACTCACGATTGATTCACTTTCAGAGACATAGCAATCCATAGGTTTTAAGATACTTACTAGTCAGGTACATTATTAGGCGTTTAATATGGGGTTTTGAGTCCATTTCGTTGAGCAAGGAGTAGCTCTTGTCTATTACATATTTGGCTTAAGGAACTTTATCTGTGCTCATTTCAATCTCTGGTTTTATGCAGCACCCCAACTCACCTTTCCCCTTAAGCAAGCATAAGTTGATTTTCTAAATTTGGGACCATGTTCTGTTTTGAAATTCAGTTCCTGTGTAGCCAAGTTTACATTCCGTGTATTAGTGATATCTTATGATGTTTCTTTTTCTGTGTGACTTATTTCAGTTAGAATCATCATACCTGAATCCACTCATTATGCTGCTATGGGCCTGATGACATAGATGTCATTGCTGAGTGATATTGCATTGTACGTAAGTACCACAACTTCTTTATCCATTTTTCGCTTTATGCGATATTGAACTTGTACCGTAAACGAGTTTCTTGTAAACAGAGCCATCCCAAACTTTGGGGTGGCTGTGTCTTTTTGATTTTAATTTCCCTAAGCTGCAGGACCATAAGTGGAAGTGTCCTAGGCTCTGTTGCTTTGTTTTTTAGATGTTTCAGGAAACACCATACACTTCTCCCGAGTGGCTGTTGGCAATTTACATCCCGCCCATCAGCATAACAAGGCTCCGAGTTCTCCATGGCCTGTCCTGCCTTTCTGGATTTTACACTTTTTTCAGATGGCCCTTTTGACGGGGGGGAAGTGAGACTTCATTGTAGTGCAGATTTCCTTTGCAAGCTTGCTTGGTTGGCCAAAAAGGGCGTATGCGTTTTTTCCTGAATATATTCAGGAAAAAACGCATACGCCCTTTTTGGCCAAGTGCATCATTGTCGACCTTCTGCCTCTTTTCCTATGCTTTAAATGCAATTCCAGTCTACCTCCTGAAATCGGTTTCCTGCAATTCTGCCCGGCTTTCAAGTCCTCTTGGCAGCCTTACTTCAGTATATTTTTGGATGATAGCTGTCATTTATAACTCTGCAGGTTTGTGAATTACAGGGCCCCTGAGCTCCTTTCTTCAACTCGCTTTCTTGTGAGCTGGCCGCAACACCGCAGGATTGCTTCAGGCCCTAATCTGGTTCCGGCATGGCACGCTGAGCCTTTGGTTAATTCCTCTTCCTGGTGGGAAATGAGAGTTAAATTTTCCCGTCCAGACACCTCCAGCTAGTCTCTCATTGGTTCTCCCTATTCCTGTTCATCTTCCGCGGAATTTGCAAACTGGGCCAAACAGGAGGTTAAAGGCACTGACTCTCCAAGTCGGGAGAGTGTTAGTAAAGCATCTGGAATGTTGCACCCGAGTACCAGGGGACGAGAACTGAGACATATTTCAACACGTCTCCCGATCACACGGTTGATCATACTCTGGGTTCCACATGCATGTTTTAGCTGAAGGAAGAATCCCTTAAACCTGGAGAGTTGAGACCCGTGGAATGGGTACCATGCAATATGACTTCAAAGGGTCTTCATTTGCTCACCAAAACTCTCCAATCCTATCACTGCTGCGTTTTTGCCCCTGTACTCACGATTGATTCACTTTCAGAGACATAGCAATCCATAGGTTTTAAGATACTTACTAGTCAGGTACATTATTAGGCGTTTAATATGGGGTTTTGAGTCCATTTCATTGAGAAAGGAGTAGCTCTTGTCTATTACATATTTGGCTTAAGGAACTTTATCTGTGCTCATTTCAATCTCTGGTTTTATGCAGCACCCCAACTCACCTTTCCCCTTAAGCAAGCATAAGTTGATTTTCTAAATTTGGGACCATGTTCTGTTTTGAAATTCAGTTCCTGTGTAGCCAAGTTTACATTCCGTGTATTAGTGATATCTTATGATGTTTCTTTTTCTGTGTGACTTATTTCAGTTAGAATCATCATACCTGAATCCACTCATTATGCTGCTATGGGCCTGATGACATAGATGTCATTGCTGAGTGATATTGCATTGTACGTAAGTACCACAACTTCTTTATCCATTTTTCGCTTTATGCGATATTGAACTTGTACCGTAAACGAGTTTCTTGTAAACAGAGCCATCCCAAACTTTGGGGTGGCTGTGTCTTTTTGATTTTAATTTCCCTAAGCTGCAGGACCATAAGTGGAAGTGCCCTAGGCTCTGTTGCTTTGTTTTTTAGATGTTTCAGGAAACACCATACACTTCTCCCGAGTGGCTGTTGGCAATTTACATCCCGCCCATCAGCATAACAAGGCTCCCAGTTCTCCATGGCCTGTCCTGCCTTTCTGGATTTTACACTTTTTTCAGATGGCCCTTTTGACGGGGGGGAAGTGAGACTTCATTGTAGTGCAGATTTCCTTTGCAAGCTTGCTTGGTTGGCCAAAAAGGGCGTATGCGTTTTTTCCTGAATATATTCAGGAAAAAACGCATACGCCCTTTTTGGCCAAGTGCATCATTGTCGACCTTCTGCCTCTTTTCCTATGCTTTAAATGCAATTCCAGTCTACCTCCTGAAATCGGTTTCCTGCAATTCTGCCCGGCTTTCAAGTCCTCTTGGCAGCCTTACTTCAGTATATTTTTGGATGATAGCTGTCATTTATAACTCTGCAGGTTTGTGAATTACAGTGCCCCTGAGCTCCTTTCTTCAACTCGCTTTCTTGTGAGCTGGCCGCAACACCGCAGGATTGCTTCAGGCCCTAATCTGGTTCCGGCATGGCACGCTGAGCCTTTGGTTAATTCCTCTTCCTGGTGGGAAATGAGAGTTAAATTTTCCCGTCCAGACACCTCCAGCTAGTCTCTCATTGGTTCTCCCTATTCCTGTTCATCTTCCGCGGAATTTGCAAACTGGGCCAAAGAGGAGGGTAAAGGCACTGACTCTCCAAGTCGGGAGAGTGTTAGTAAAGCATCTGGAATGTTGCACCCGAGTACCAGGGGACGAGAACTGAGACATATTTCAACACGTCTCCCGATCACACGGTTGATCATACTCTGGGTTCCACATGCATGTTTTAGCTGAAGGAAGAATCCCTTAAACCTGGAGAGTTGAGACCCGTGGAATGGGTACCATGCAATATGACTTCAAAGGGTCTTCATTTGCTCACCAAAACTCTCCAATCCTATCACTGCTGCGTTTTTGCCCCTGTACTCACGATTGATTCACTTTCAGAGACATAGCAATCCATAGGTTTTAAGATACTTACTAGTCAGGTACATTATTAGGCGTTTAATATGGGGTTTTGAGTCCATTTCGTTGAGCAAGGAGTAGCTCTTGTCTATTACATATTTGGCTTAAGGAACTTTATCTGTGCTCATTTCAATCTCTGGTTTTATGCAGCACCCCAACTCACCTTTCCCCTTAAGCAAGCATAAGTTGATTTTCTAAATTTGGGACCATGTTCTGTTTTGAAATTCAGTTCCTGTGTAGCCAAGTTTACATTCCATGTATTAGTGATATCTTATGATGTTTCTTTTTCTGTGTGACTTATTTCAGTTAGAATCATCATACCTGAATCCACTCATTATGCTGCTATGGGCCTGATGACATAGATGTCATTGCTGAGTGATATTGCATTGTACGTAAGTACCACAAATTCTTTATCCATTTTTCGCTTTATGCGATATTGAACTTGTACCGTAAACGAGTTTCTTGTAAACAGAGCCATCCCAAACTTTGGGGTGGCTGTGTCTTTTTGATTTTAATTTCCCTAAGCTGCAGGACCATAAGTGGAAGTGTCCTAGGCTCTGTTGCTTTGTTTTTTAGATGTTTCAGGAAACACCATACACTTCTCCCGAGTGGCTGTTGGCAATTTACATCCCGCCCATCAGCATAACAAGGCTCCGAGTTCTCCATGGCCTGTCCTGCCTTTCTGGATTTTACACTTTTTTCAGATGGCCCTTTTGACGGGGGGGAAGTGAGACTTCATTGTAGTGCAGATTTCCTTTGCAAGCTTGCTTGGTTGGCCAAAAAGGGCGTATGCGTTTTTTCCTGAATATATTCAGGAAAAAACGCATACGCCCTTTTTGGCCAAGTGCATCATTGTCGACCTTCTGCCTCTTTTCCTATGCTTTAAATGCAATTCCAGTCTACCTCCTGAAATCGGTTTCCTGCAATTCTGCCCGGCTTTCAAGTCCTCTTGGCAGCCTTACTTCAGTATATTTTTGGATGATAGCTGTCATTTATAACTCTGCAGGTTTGTGAATTACAGGGCCCCTGAGCTCCTTTCTTCAACTCGCTTTCTTGTGAGCTGGCCGCAACACCGCAGGATTGCTTCAGGCCCTAATCTGGTTCCGGCATGGCACGCTGAGCCTTTGGTTAATTCCTCTTCCTGGTGGGAAATGAGAGTTAAATTTTCCCGTCCAGACACCTCCAGCTAGTCTCTCATTGGTTCTCCCTATTCCTGTTCATCTTCCGCGGAATTTGCAAACTGGGCCAAAGAGGAGGGTAAAGGCACTGACTCTCCAAGTCGGGAGAGTGTTAGTAAAGCATCTGGAATGTTGCACCCGAGTACCAGGGGACGAGAACTGAGACATATTTCAACACGTCTCCCGATCACACGGTTGATCATACTCTGGGTTCCACATGCATGTTTTAGCTGAAGGAAGAATCCCTTAAACCTGGAGAGTTGAGACCCGTGGAATGGGTACCATGCAATATGACTTCAAAGGGTCTTCATTTGCTCACCAAAACTCTCCAATCCTATCACTGCTGCGTTTTTGCCCCTGTACTCACGATTGATTCACTTTCAGAGACATAGCAATCCATAGGTTTTAAGATACTTACTAGTCAGGTACATTATTAGGCGTTTAATATGGGGTTTTGAGTCCATTTCGTTGAGCAAGGAGTAGCTCTTGTCTATTACATATTTGGCTTAAGGAACTTTATCTGTGCTCATTTCAATCTCTGGTTTTCTGCAGCACCCCAACTCACCTTTCCCCTTAAGCAAGCATAAGTTGATTTTCTAAATTTGGGACCATGTTCTGTTTTGAAATTCAGTTCCTGTGTAGCCAAGTTTACATTCCGTGTATTAGTGATATCTTATGATGTTTCTTTTTCTGTGTGACTTATTTCAGTTAGAATCATCATACCTGAATCCACTCATTATGCTGCTATGGGCCTGATGACATAGATGTCATTGCTGAGTGATATTGCATTGTACGTAAGTACCACAACTTCTTTATCCATTTTTCGCTTTATGCGATATTGAACTTGTACCGTAAACGAGTTTCTTGTAAACAGAGCCATCCCAAACTTTGGGGTGGCTGTGTCTTTTTGATTTTAATTTCCCTAAGCTGCAGGACCATAAGTGGAAGTGTCCTAGGCTCTGTTGCTTTGTTTTTTAGATGTTTCAGGAAACACCATACACTTCTCCCGAGTGGCTGTTGGCAATTTACATCCCGCCCATCAGCATAACAAGGCTCCGAGTTCTCCATGGCCTGTCCTGCCTTTCTGGATTTTACACTTTTTTCAGATGGCCCTTTTGACGGGGGGGAAGTGAGACTTCATTGTAGTGCAGATTTCCTTTGCAAGCTTGCTTGGTTGGCCAAAAAGGGCGTATGCGTTTTTTCCTGAATATATTCAGGAAAAAACGCATACGCCCTTTTTGGCCAAGTGCATCATTGTCGACCTTCTGCCTCTTTTCCTATGCTTTAAATGCAATTCCAGTCTACCTCCTGAAATCGGTTTCCTGCAATTCTGCCCGGCTTTCAAGTCCTCTTGGCAGCCTTACTTCAGTATATTTTTGGATGATAGCTGTCATTTATAACTCTGCAGGTTTGTGAATTACAGGGCCCCTGAGCTCCTTTCTTCAACTCGCTTTCTTGTGAGCTGGCCGCAACACCGCAGGATTGCTTCAGGCCCTAATCTGGTTCCGGCATGGCACGCTGAGCCTTTGGTTAATTCCTCTTCCTGGTGGGAAATGAGAGTTAAATTTTCCCGTCCAGACACCTCCAGCTAGTCTCTCATTGGTTCTCCCTATTCCTGTTCATCTTCCGCGGAATTTGCAAACTGGGCCAAAGAGGAGGGTAAAGGCACTGACTCTCCAAGTCGGGAGAGTGTTAGTAAAGCATCTGGAATGTTGCACCCGAGTACCAGGGGACGAGAACTGAGACATATTTCAACACGTCTCCCGATCACACGGTTGATCATACTCTGGGTTCCACATGCATGTTTTAGCTGAAGGAAGAATCCCTTAAACCTGGAGAGTTGAGACCCGTGGAATGGGTACCATGCAATATGACTTCAAAGGGTCTTCATTTGCTCACCAAAACTCTCCAATCCTATCACTGCTGCGTTTTTGCCCCTGTACTCACGATTGATTCACTTTCAGAGACATAGCAATCCATAGGTTTTAAGATACTTACTAGTCAGGTACATTATTAGGCGTTTAATATGGGGTTTTGAGTCCATTTCGTTGAGCAAGGAGTAGCTCTTGTCTATTACATATTTGGCTTAAGGAACTTTATCTGTGCTCATTTCAATCTCTGGTTTTATGCAGCACCCCAACTCACCTTTCCCCTTAAGCAAGCATAAGTTGATTTTCTAAATTTGGGACCATGTTCTGTTTTGAAATTCAGTTCCTGTGTAGCCAAGTTTACATTCCGTGTATTAGTGATATCTTATGATGTTTCTTTTTCTGTGTGACTTATTTCAGTTAGAATCATCATACCTGAATCCACTCATTATGCTGCTATGGGCCTGATGACATAGATGTCATTGCTGAGTGATATTGCATTGTACGTAAGTACCACAACTTCTTTATCCATTTTTCGCTTTATGCGATATTGAACTTGTACCGTAAACGAGTTTCTTGTAAACAGAGCCATCCCAAACTTTGGGGTGGCTGTGTCTTTTTGATTTTAATTTCCCTAAGCTGCAGGACCATAAGTGGAAGTGTCCTAGGCTCTGTTGCTTTGTTTTTTAGATGTTTCAGGAAACACCATACACTTCTCCCGAGTGGCTGTTGGCAATTTACATCCCGCCCATCAGCATAACAAGGCTCCGAGTTCTCCATGGCCTGTCCTGCCTTTCTGGATTTTACACTTTTTTCAGATGGCCCTTTTGACGGGGGGGAAGTGAGACTTCATTGTAGTGCAGATTTCCTTTGCAAGCTTGCTTGGTTGGCCAAAAAGGGCGTATGCGTTTTTTCCTGAATATATTCAGGAAAAAACGCATACGCCCTTTTTGGCCAAGTGCATCATTGTCGACCTTCTGCCTCTTTTCCTATGCTTTAAATGCAATTCCAGTCTACCTCCTGAAATCGGTTTCCTGCAATTCTGCCCGGCTTTCAAGTCCTCTTGGCAGCCTTACTTCAGTATATTTTTGGATGATAGCTGTCATTTATAACTCTGCAGGTTTGTGAATTACAGGGCCCCTGAGCTCCTTTCTTCAACTCGCTTTCTTGTGAGCTGGCCGCAACACCGCAGGATTGCTTCAGGCCCTAATCTGGTTCCGGCATGGCACGCTGAGCCTTTGGTTAATTCCTCTTCCTGGTGGGAAATGAGAGTTAAATTTTCCCGTCCAGACACCTCCAGCTAGTCTCTCATTGGTTCTCCCTATTCCTGTTCATCTTCCGCGGAATTTGCAAACTGGGCCAAACAGGAGGTTAAAGGCACTGACTCTCCAAGTCGGGAGAGTGTTAGTAAAGCATCTGGAATGTTGCACCCGAGTACCAGGGGACGAGAACTGAGACATATTTCAACACGTCTCCCGATCACACGGTTGATCATACTCTGGGTTCCACATGCATGTTTTAGCTGAAGGAAGAATCCCTTAAACCTGGAGAGTTGAGACCCGTGGAATGGGTACCATGCAATATGACTTCAAAGGGTCTTCATTTGCTCACCAAAACTCTCCAATCCTATCACTGCTGCGTTTTTGCCCCTGTACTCACGATTGATTCACTTTCAGAGACATAGCAATCCATAGGTTTTAAGATACTTACTAGTCAGGTACATTATTAGGCGTTTAATATGGGGTTTTGAGTCCATTTCGTTGAGAAAGGAGTAGCTCTTGTCTATTACATATTTGGCTTAAGGAACTTTATCTGTGCTCATTTCAATCTCTGGTTTTATGCAGCACCCCAACTCACCTTTCCCCTTAAGCAAGCATAAGTTGATTTTCTAAATTTGGGAGCATGTTCTGTTTTGAAATTCAGTTCCTGTGTAGCCAAGTTTACATTCCGTGTATTAGTGATATCTTATGATGTTTCTTTTTCTGTGTGACTTATTTCAGTTAGAATCATCATACCTGAATCCACTCATTATGCTGCTATGGGCCTGATGACATAGATGTCATTGCTGAGTGATATTGCATTGTACGTAAGTACCACAACTTCTTTATCCATTTTTCGCTTTATGCGATATTGAACTTGTACCGTAAACGAGTTTCTTGTAAACAGAGCCATCCCAAACTTTGGGGTGGCTGTGTCTTTTTGATTTTAATTTCCCTAAGCTGCAGGACCATAAGTGGAAGTGCCCTAGGCTCTGTTGCTTTGTTTTTTAGATGTTTCAGGAAACACCATACACTTCTCCCGAGTGGCTGTTGGCAATTTACATCCCGCCCATCAGCATAACAAGGCTCCCAGTTCTCCATGGCCTGTCCTGCCTTTCTGGATTTTACACTTTTTTCAGATGGCCCTTTTGACGGGGGGGGGGGGAAGTGAGACTTCATTGTAGTGCAGATTTCCTTTGCAAGCTTGCTTGGTTGGCCAAAAAGGGCGTATGCGTTTTTTCCTGAATATATTCAGGAAAAAACGCATACGCCCTTTTTGGCCAAGTGCATCATTGTCGACCTTCTGCCTCTTTTCCTATGCTTTAAATGCAATTCCAGTCTACCTCCTGAAATCGGTTTCCTGCAATTCTGCCCGGCTTTCAAGTCCTCTTGGCAGCCTTACTTCAGTATATTTTTGGATGATAGCTGTCATTTATAACTCTGCAGGTTTGTGAATTACAGTGCCCCTGAGCTCCTTTCTTCAACTCGCTTTCTTGTGAGCTGGCCGCAACACCGCAGGATTGCTTCAGGCCCTAATCTGGTTCCGGCATGGCACGCTGAGCCTTTGGTTAATTCCTCTTCCTGGTGGGAAATGAGAGTTAAATTTTCCCGTCCAGACACCTCCAGCTAGTCTCTCATTGGTTCTCCCTATTCCTGTTCATCTTCCGCGGAATTTGCAAACTGGGCCAAAGAGGAGGGTAAAGGCACTGACTCTCCAAGTCGGGAGAGTGTTAGTAAAGCATCTGGAATGTTGCACCCGAGTACCAGGGGACGAGAACTGAGACATATTTCAACACGTCTCCCGATCACACGGTTGATCATACTCTGGGTTCCACATGCATGTTTTAGCTGAAGGAAGAATCCCTTAAACCTGGAGAGTTGAGACCCGTGGAATGGGTACCATGCAATATGACTTCAAAGGGTCTTCATTTGCTCACCAAAACTCTCCAATCCTATCACTGCTGCGTTTTTGCCCCTGTACTCACGATTGATTCACTTTCAGAGACATAGCAATCCATAGGTTTTAAGATACTTACTAGTCAGGTACATTATTAGGCGTTTAATATGGGGTTTTGAGTCCATTTCGTTGAGCAAGGAGTAGCTCTTGTCTATTACATATTTGGCTTAAGGAACTTTATCTGTGCTCATTTCAATCTCTGGTTTTATGCAGCACCCCAACTCACCTTTCCCCTTAAGCAAGCATAAGTTGATTTTCTAAATTTGGGACCATGTTCTGTTTTGAAATTCAGTTCCTGTGTAGCCAAGTTTACATTCCGTGTATTAGTGATATCTTATGATGTTTCTTTTTCTGTGTGACTTATTTCAGTTAGAATCATCATACCTGAATCCACTCATTATGCTGCTATGGGCCTGATGACATAGATGTCATTGCTGAGTGATATTGCATTGTACGTAAGTACCACAACTTCTTTATCCATTTTTCGCTTTATGCGATATTGAACTTGTACCGTAAACGAGTTTCTTGTAAACAGAGCCATCCCAAACTTTGGGGTGGCTGTGTCTTTTTGATTTTAATTTCCCTAAGCTGCAGGACCATAAGTGGAAGTGCCCTAGGCTCTGTTGCTTTGTTTTTTAGATGTTTCAGGAAACACCATACACTTCTCCCGAGTGGCTCTTGGCAATTTACATCCCGCCCATCAGCATAACAAGGCTCCCAGTTCTCCATGGCCTGTCCTGCCTTTCTGGATTTTACACTTTTTTCAGATGGCCCTTTTGACGGGGGGGGGGGGAAGTGAGACTTCATTGTAGTGCAGATTTCCTTTGCAAGCTTGCTTGGTTGGCCAAAAAGGGCGTATGCGTTTTTTCCTGAATATATTCAGGAAAAAACGCATACGCCCTTTTTGGCCAAGTGCATCATTGTCGACCTTCTGCTTCTTTTCCTATGCTTTAAATGCAATTCCAGTCTACCTCCTGAAATCGGTTTCCTGCAATTCTGCCCGGCTTTCAAGTCCTCTTGGCAGCCTTACTTCAGTATATTTTTGGATGATAGCTGTCATTTATAACTCTGCAGGTTTGTGAATTACAGTGCCCCTGAGCTCCTTTCTTCAACTCGCTTTCTTGTGAGCTGGCCGCAACACCGCAGGATTGCTTCAGGCCCTAATCTGGTTCCGGCATGGCACGCTGAGCCTTTGGTTAATTCCTCTTCCTGGTGGGAAATGAGAGTTAAATTTTCCCGTCCAGACACCTCCAGCTAGTCTCTCATTGGTTCTCCCTATTCCTGTTCATCTTCCGCGGAATTTGCAAACTGGGCCAAAGAGGAGGTTAGAGGCACTGACTCTCCAAGTCGGGAGAGTGTTAGTAAAGCATCTGGAATGTTGCACCCGAGTACCAGGGGACGAGAACTGAGACATATTGGAACACGTCTCCCGATCACACGGTGGATCATACTCTGGGTTCCACATGCATGTTTTAGCTGAAGGAAGAATCCCTTAAACCTGGAGAGTTGAGACCCGTGGAATGGGTACCATGCAATATGACTTCAAAGGGTCTTCATTGGCTCACCGAATGTCTCCAATCCTATGACTGCTGCGTTTATGCCCCTGTACACATGCTTGATTCTCTTTCGGAGACATAGCAATCCATAGGTTTTAAGGTACTTACTAGTCAGGTACATTCTTAGGCGTTTAATAGGGGGTGTTGTGTCCATTTCCTTGAGCAAGGAGTAGCTCTTGTCTATTACATGTTTGGCTTAAGGAACTTTATCTGTGCTCATGTCAATCTCTGGTTTTATACAGCACCCCAACTCACCTTTCCTCTTAAGCAAGCATAAGTTGGTTTTCTAAATTTGAGACCCTGTTCTGTTTTGTAATCCAGTTCCTGTGTAGCCAAGTTTACATTCCGTGTATTAGTGATATCTTATGATGTTTCTTTTTCTGTGTGACTTATTTCAGTTAGAATCATCATACCTGAATCCACTCATTATGCTGCTACGGGCCTGATGACATAGATTTCATTGCTGAGTGATATTGCATTGTACGTAAGTACCACAACTTCTTTGTCCATTTTTCACTTTCTGCGATATTGATCTTGTACCGTAAACGAGTTTCTTGTAAACAGAGCCATCCAAAACTTTGGGGTGGTTGTGCCTTTTTGATTTTAATTTCCCTAAGCTATAGGACCATAAGTGGAAGTGCCCTAGGCTCTGTTGCTTTGTTTTTTGATGTTTCAGGAAACACCATACACTTCTCCCGAGTGGCTGTTGGCAATTTACATCCCACCCATCAGCATAACAAGGCTCCCAGTTCTCCATGGCCTGTCCTGCCTTTCTGGATTTTACACTTTTTTCAGATGGCCCTTTTGACAGGGGGGAAGTGAGACTTCATTGTAGTGCAGATTTCCTTTGCAAGCTTGCTTGGTTGGCCAAAAAGGGCGTATGCGTTTTTTCCTGAATATATTCAGGAAAAAACGCATACACCCTTTTTGGCCAAGTGCATCATTGTCGACGTTCTACCTATTTTCCTATGCTTTAAATGCAATTCCAGTCTACCTCCTGAAATCGGTTTCCTGCAATTCTGCCCCGCTTTCAAGTCCTCTTGGCAGCCTTACTTCAGTATATTTTTGGACGATAGCTGTCATTTATAACTCTGCAGGTTTGTGAATTACAGTGCCCCTGAGCTCCTTTCTTCAACTCGCTTTATTGGGAGCTGTCCGCAACACCACAGGATTGCTTCAGGCCCTAATCTGTTTCCGGCACGGCATGTTGAGCCTTTGGTTAATTCCTCTTCCTGGTGGGAAATGAGAGTTAAATTTGCCCGTCCAGACACCTCCAGCTAGTCTCTCATTTGTTCTCCCTATTCCTGTCCATCTTCCGCAGAAATTGCAAACTGGGCCAAAGAGGAGGTTAAAGGCACTGACTCTCCAAGTCGGGAGAGTGTTAGTAAAGCGTCTGCAATGTTGCTCCCGAGTACCAGGGGATGAAAACTGAGACATATTGGAACACGTCTCCCGATCACATGGTTGATCGTACTCTGGGTTCCACATGCATGTTTTAGCTGAAGGAAGAATGCCTTAAACCTGGAGAGTTGAGACCCGTGGAATGGGTACCATGCAATATGACTTCAAAGGGTCTTCATTTGCTCACCGAACCTCTCCAATCCTATCACTGCTGCGTTTATACCCCTGTACACACGCTTGATTCACTTTCGGAGACATAGCAATCCATAGGTTTTAAGATACTTACTAGTCAGGTACATTCTTAGGCGTTTAATATGGGGTGTTGAGTCCATTTCATTGAGCAAGGAGTAGCTCTTGTCTATTACATATTTGGCTTAAGGAACTTTATTTGTGCTCATTTCAATCTCTGGTTTTATGCAGCACCCCAACTCACCTTTCCCCTTATGCAAGCATACGTTTGTTTTCTCAATTTGAGACCCTCTTTTTTTTGTAATCCAGTTCCTGTGTAGCCAAGTTTACAGTCCATGTATTAGTGATATCTTGTGATGTTTCTGTTTCTGTGTGACTTATTTCAGTTAGAGTCATCATACCTGAATCCACTCATTATGCTGCTACGGGCCTGATGACATAGATTTCATTGCTGAGTGATATTGCATTGTACGTAAGTACCACAACTTCTTTATCCATTTTTTGCTATCTGCGATATTGAACTTGTACCGTAAACGAGGTTCTTGTAAACAGAGCCATCCCAAACTTTGGAGTGACTGTGTCTTTTTGATTTTAATTTCCCTAAGCTATAGGACCATAAGTGGAAGTGCCCTAGGCTCTGTTGCTTTGTTTTTTAGATGTTTCAGGAAACACCATACACTTCTCCCGAGTGGCTGTTGGCAATTTACATCCCGCCCATCAGCATAACAAGGCTCCCAGTTCTCCATGGCCTGTCCTGCCTTTCTGGATTTTACACTTTTTTCAGATGGCCGTTTTGACCGGGGGGAAGTGAGACTTCATTGTAGTGCAGATTTCCTTTGCAAGCTTGCTTGGTTGGCCAAAAAGTGCGTATGCGATTTTTCCTGAATATATTCAGGAAAAAATGCATACGCCCTCTTTGGCCAAGTGCATCATTGTCGACGTTCTGCCTCTTTTCCTATGCTTTAAATGCAATTCCAGTCTACCTCCTGAAATCGGTTTCCTGCAATTTTGGCCTGCTTTCAAGTCCGCTTGGCAGCCTTGCTTCAGTATATTTTTGGACGATAGCTGTCATTTATAACTCTGCAGGTTTGTGAATTACAGTGCTCTTGAGCTCCTTTCTTCAACTCGCTTTCTTGTGAGCTGCCCGCAACACCGCAGGATTGCTTCAGGCCCTAATCTGGTTCCGGCATGGCACGCTGAGCCTTTGGTTAATTCCTCTTCCTGGTGGGAAATGAGAGTTAAATTTTCCCGTCCAGACACCTCCAGCTAGTCTCTCATTGGTTCTCCCTATTCCTGTTCATCTTCCGCGGAATTTGCAAACTGGGCCAAAGAGGAGGTTAGAGGCACTGACTCTCCAAGTCGGGAGAGTGTTAGTAAAGCATCTGGAATGTTGCACCCGAGTACCAGGGGACGAGAACTGAGACATATTGGAACACGTCTCCCGATCACACGGTGGATCATACTCTGGGTTCCACATGCATGTTTTAGCTGAAGGAAGAATCCCTTAAACCTGGAGAGTTGAGACCCGTGGAATGGGTACCATGCAATATGACTTCAAAGGGTCTTCATTGGCTCACCGAATGTCTCCAATCCTATGACTGCTGCGTTTATGCCCCTGTACACATGCTTGATTCTCTTTCGGAGACATAGCAATCCATAGGTTTTAAGGTACTTACTAGTCAGGTACATTCTTAGGCGTTTAATAGGGGGTGTTGTGTCCATTTCCTTGAGCAAGGAGTAGCTCTTGTCTATTACATGTTTGGCTTAAGGAACTTTATCTGTGCTCATGTCAATCTCTGGTTTTATACAGCACCCCAACTCACCTTTCCTCTTAAGCAAGCATAAGTTGGTTTTCTAAATTTGAGACCCTGTTCTGTTTTGTAATCCAGTTCCTGTGTAGCCAAGTTTACATTCCGTGTATTAGTGATATCTTATGATGTTTCTTTTTCTGTGTGACTTATTTCAGTTAGAATCATCATACCTGAATCCACTCATTATGCTGCTACGGGCCTGATGACATAGATTTCATTGCTGAGTGATATTGCATTGTACGTAAGTACCACAACTTCTTTGTCCATTTTTCACTTTCTGCGATATTGATCTTGTACCGTAAACGAGTTTCTTGTAAACAGAGCCATCCAAAACTTTGGGGTGGTTGTGCCTTTTTGATTTTAATTTCCCTAAGCTATAGGACCATAAGTGGAAGTGCCCTAGGCTCTGTTGCTTTGTTTTTTGATGTTTCAGGAAACACCATACACTTCTCCCGAGTGGCTGTTGGCAATTTACATCCCACCCATCAGCATAACAAGGCTCCCAGTTCTCCATGGCCTGTCCTGCCTTTCTGGATTTTACACTTTTTTCAGATGGCCCTTTTGACAGGGGGGAAGTGAGACTTCATTGTAGTGCAGATTTCCTTTGCAAGCTTGCTTGGTTGGCCAAAAAGGGCGTATGCGTTTTTTCCTGAATATATTCAGGAAAAAACGCATACACCCTTTTTGGCCAAGTGCATCATTGTCGACGTTCTACCTATTTTCCTATGCTTTAAATGCAATTCCAGTCTACCTCCTGAAATCGGTTTCCTGCAATTCTGCCCCGCTTTCAAGTCCTCTTGGCAGCCTTACTTCAGTATATTTTTGGACGATAGCTGTCATTTATAACTCTGCAGGTTTGTGAATTACAGTGCCCCTGAGCTCCTTTCTTCAACTCGCTTTATTGGGAGCTGTCCGCAACACCACAGGATTGCTTCAGGCCCTAATCTGTTTCCGGCACGGCATGTTGAGCCTTTGGTTAATTCCTCTTCCTGGTGGGAAATGAGAGTTAAATTTGCCCGTCCAGACACCTCCAGCTAGTCTCTCATTTGTTCTCCCTATTCCTGTCCATCTTCCGCAGAAATTGCAAACTGGGCCAAAGAGGAGGTTAAAGGCACTGACTCTCCAAGTCGGGAGAGTGTTAGTAAAGCGTCTGCAATGTTGCTCCCGAGTACCAGGGGATGAAAACTGAGACATATTGGAACACGTCTCCCGATCACATGGTTGATCGTACTCTGGGTTCCACATGCATGTTTTAGCTGAAGGAAGAATGCCTTAAACCTGGAGAGTTGAGACCCGTGGAATGGGTACCATGCAATATGACTTCAAAGGGTCTTCATTTGCTCACCGAACCTCTCCAATCCTATCACTGCTGCGTTTATACCCCTGTACACACGCTTGATTCACTTTCGGAGACATAGCAATCCATAGGTTTTAAGATACTTACTAGTCAGGTACATTCTTAGGCGTTTAATATGGGGTGTTGAGTCCATTTCATTGAGCAAGGAGTAGCTCTTGTCTATTACATATTTGGCTTAAGGAACTTTATTTGTGCTCATTTCAATCTCTGGTTTTATGCAGCACCCCAACTCACCTTTCCCCTTATGCAAGCATACGTTTGTTTTCTCAATTTGAGACCCTCTTTTTTTTGTAATCCAGTTCCTGTGTAGCCAAGTTTACAGTCCATGTATTAGTGATATCTTGTGATGTTTCTGTTTCTGTGTGACTTATTTCAGTTAGAGTCATCATACCTGAATCCACTCATTATGCTGCTACGGGCCTGATGACATAGATTTCATTGCTGAGTGATATTGCATTGTACGTAAGTACCACAACTTCTTTATCCATTTTTTGCTATCTGCGATATTGAACTTGTACCGTAAACGAGGTTCTTGTAAACAGAGCCATCCCAAACTTTGGAGTGACTGTGTCTTTTTGATTTTAATTTCCCTAAGCTATAGGACCATAAGTGGAAGTGCCCTAGGCTCTGTTGCTTTGTTTTTTAGATGTTTCAGGAAACACCATACACTTCTCCCGAGTGGCTGTTGGCAATTTACATCCCGCCCATCAGCATAACAAGGCTCCCAGTTCTCCATGGCCTGTCCTGCCTTTCTGGATTTTACACTTTTTTCAGATGGCCGTTTTGACCGGGGGGAAGTGAGACTTCATTGTAGTGCAGATTTCCTTTGCAAGCTTGCTTGGTTGGCCAAAAAGTGCGTATGCGATTTTTCCTGAATATATTCAGGAAAAAATGCATACGCCCTCTTTGGCCAAGTGCATCATTGTCGACGTTCTGCCTCTTTTCCTATGCTTTAAATGCAATTCCAGTCTACCTCCTGAAATCGGTTTCCTGCAATTTTGGCCTGCTTTCAAGTCCGCTTGGCAGCCTTGCTTCAGTATATTTTTGGACGATAGCTGTCATTTATAACTCTGCAGGTTTGTGAATTACAGTGCTCTTGAGCTCCTTTCTTCAACTCGCTTTCTTGTGAGCTGCCCGCAACACCGCAGGATTGCTTCAGGCCCTAATCTGGGTCCGGCACGGCACGCTGAGCCTTTGGCTAATCCTCTTCCTCGTGTGAAATATGAGTTAAATTTGCCCGTCCAGACACCTCCAGCTAGTCTCTCATTGGTTCTCCCTATTCCTGTTCATCTTCCGCAGAAATTGCAAACTGGGCCAAACAGGAGGTTAAAGGCACTGACTCTCCAAGTCAGCAGAGCGTTACTAAAGCGTCTGGAATTTTGCACCTGAGTACCAGGGGACGAGAACTGAGACATATTGGAACACGTCTCCCGATCACACGGTTGATCATACTCTGGGTTCCACAAGCATGTTTTAGCTGAAGGAAGAATCCCTTAAACCTGGAGAATTGAGAACCGTGGAATGGGTACCATGCAATATGACTTCAAAGGGTCTTCATTTGCTCACCAAACCTCTCCAATCCTATCACTGCTGCATTTAGGCCCCTGCACACATGCCTGATTCTCTTTCGGAGACATAGCAATCCATAGGTTTTAAGATATTTACTAGTCAGGTACATTCTTAGGCGTTTAATATGGGGTGTTGAGTCCATTTCGTTGAGCAAGGAGTGGATCTTGTCTATTACATATTTGGCTTAAGGAACTTTATCTGTGATCATTTCAAACTCTGGTTTTATGCAGCACCCCAACTCACCTTTCCCCTTAAGCAAGCATAAGTTGGTTTTCTAAATTTGAGACCCTGTTCTGTTTTGTAATCCAGTTCCTGTGTCGCCAAGTTTACATTCCGTGGATTAGTGATATCTTATGATGTTTCTTTTTCTGTGTGACTTATTTCAGTTAGAATCATCATACCTGAATCCACTCATTATGCTGCTACGGGCCTGATGACATAGATTTCATTGCTGAGTGATATTGCATTGTACGTAAGTACCACAACTTCTTTATCCATTTTTTGCTTTCTGCGATATTGAACTTGTACCGTAAACGAGGTTCTTGTAAACAGAGCCATCCCAAACTTTTGGGTGGCTGTGTCTTTTTGATTTTAATTTCCCTAAGCTATAGGACCATAAGTGGAAGTGCCCTAGGCTCTGTTGCTTTGTTTTTTAGATGTTTCAGGAAACACCATACACTTCTCCCGAGTGGCTGTTGGCAATTTACATCCCGCCCATCAGCATAACAAGGCTCCCAGTTCTCCATGGCCTGTCCTGCCTTTCTGGATTTTACACTTTTTTCAGATGGCCCTTTTGACCGGGGGGAAGTGAGACTTCATTGTAGTGCAGATTTCCTTTGCAAGCTTGCTTGGTTGGCCAAAAAGGGCGTATGCGTTTTTTCCTGAATATATTCAGGAAAGAACGCATACGCCCTTTTTGGCCAAGTGCATCATTGTCGACCTTCTGCCTCTTTTCCTATGCTTTAAATGCAATTCCAGTCTACCTCCTGAAATCGGTTTCCTGCAATTCTGCCCCGCTTTCAAGTCCTCTTGGCAGGCTTACTTCAGTATATTTTTGGACGATAGCTGTGATTTATAACTCTGCAGGTTTGTTAATTACAGTGCCCCTGAGCTCCTTTCTTCAACTCGCTTTCTTGTGAGCTGGCCGCAACACCGCAGGATTGCTTCAGGCCCTTACCTGGTCTGGCATTGCACGCTGAGCCTTTGGTTAATTCCTCTTCCTGGTGCGAAATGAGAGTTAAATTTGCCCGTCCAGACACCTCCAGCTAGTCTCTCATTGGTTCTCCCTATTCCTGTTCATCTTCCGCAGAAATTGCAAACTGGGCCAAACAGGAGGTTAAAGGCACTGACTCTCCAAGTCGGGAGAGTGTTAGTAAAGCATCTGGAATGTTGCACCCGAGTACCAGGGGAGGAAAACTGAGACATATTTGAACACGTCTCCCGATCACACGGTTGATCATACTCTGGGTTCCACATGCATGTTTTAGCTGAAGGAAGAATCCCTTAAACCTGGAGAGTTGAGACCCGTGGAATGGGTACCATTCAATATGACTTCAAAGGGTCTTCGTTTGCTCACCGAACCTCTCTAATCCTATCACTGCTGCGTTTATGACCCTCTATACATGCTTGATTCTCTTTCGGAGACATAGCAATCCATAGATTTTAAGATATTACTAGTCAGGTACATTCTTAGGCGTTTAATATGGGGTTTTGAGTCCATTTCATTGAGCAAGGAGTAGCTCTTGTCTATTACATATTTGGCTTAAGGAACTTTATTTGTGCTCATTTCAATCTCTGGTTTTATGCAGCACCCCAACTCACCTTTCCCCTTATGCAAGCATAAGTTGGTTTTCTCAATTTGAGACCCTCTTTTTTTTGTAATCCAGTTCCTGTGTAGCCAAGTTTACAATCCATGTATTAGTGATATCTTGTGATGTTTCTGTTTCTGTGTGACTTATTTCAGTTAGAGTCATCATACCTGAATCCACTCATTATGCTGCTACGGGCCTGATGACATAGATTTCATTGCTGAGTGATATTGCATTGTACGTAAGTACCACAACTTCTTTATCCATTTTTTGCTATCTGCGATATTGAACTTGTACCGTAAATGAGGTTCTTGTAAACAGAGCCATCCCAAACTTTGGGGTGGCTGTGTCTTTTTGATTTTAATTACCCTAAGCTATAGGACCATAAGTGGAAGTGCCCTAGGCTCTGTTGCTTTGTTTTTTAGATGTTTCAGGAAACACCATACACTTCTCCCGAGTGGCTGTTGGCAATTTACATCCCGCCCATCAGCATAACAAGGCTCCCAGTTCTCCATGGCCTGTCCTGCCTTTCTGGATTTTACACTTTTTTCAGATGGCCGTTTTGACCGGGGGGAAGTGAGACTTCATTGTAGTGCAGATTTCCTTTGCAAGCTTGCTTGGTTGGCCAAAAAGTGCGTATGCGATTTTTCCTGAATATATTCAGGAAAAAATGCATACGCCCTCTTTGGCCAAGTGCATCATTGTCGACGTTCTGCCTCTTTTCCTATGCTTTAAATGCAATTCCAGTCTACCTCCTGAAATCGGTTTCCTGCAATTTTGGCCTGCTTTCAAGTCCGCTTGGCAGCCTTGCTTCAGTATATTTTTGGACGATAGCTGTCATTTATAACTCTGCAGGTTTGTGAATTACAGTGCTCTTGAGCTCCTTTCTTCAACTCGCTTTCTTGTGAGCTGCCCGCAACACCGCAGGATTGCTTCAGGCCCTAATCTGGGTCCGGCACGGCACGCTGAGCCTTTGGCTAATCCTCTTCCTCGTGTGAAATATGAGTTAAATTTGCCCGTCCAGACACCTCCAGCTAGTCTCTCATTGGTTCTCCCTATTCCTGTTCATCTTCCGCAGAAATTGCAAACTGGGCCAAACAGGAGGTTAAAGGCACTGACTCTCCAAGTCGGCAGAGCGTTACTAAAGCGTCTGGAATTTTGCACCTGAGTACCAGGGGACGAGAACTGAGACATATTGGAACACGTCTCCCGATCACACGGTTGATCATACTCTGGGTTCCACAAGCATGTTTTAGCTGAAGGAAGAATCCCTTAAACCTGGAGAGTTGAGACCCGTGGAATGGGTACCATGCAATATGACTTCAAAGAGTCTTCATTTGCTCACCGAACCTCTCCAATCCTATCACTGCTGCGTTTATGCCCCTGTACACACGCTTGATTCTCTTTCGGAGACATAGCAATCCATAGGTTTTAAGATGCTTACTAGTCAGGTACATTCTTAGGCGTTTAATATGGGGTGTTGAGTCCATTTCGTTGAGCAAGGAGTAGCTCTTGTCTATTCCATATTTGGCTTAAGGAACTTTATCTGTGCTCATTTCAACCTCTGGTTTTATGCAGAACCCCAACTCACCTTTCCCCTTAAGGAAGCATAAGTTGGTTTTCTACATTTGAGACACTGTTCTGTTTTGTAATCCAGTTCCTGTGTAGCCAAGTTTACATTCCGTGTTTTAGTGATATCTTATGATGTTTCTTTTTCTGTGTGACTTATTTCAGTTAGAATCATCATACCTGAATCCACTCATTATGCTGCTACGGGCCTGATGACATAGATTTCATTGCTGAGTGATATTGCATTGTACGTAAGTACCACAACTTCTTTATCCATTTTTCACTTTCTGCGATATTGAACTTGTACCGTAAACGAGGTTCTTGTAAACAGAGCCGTCCCAAACTTTGGGGTGGCTGTGTCTTTTTGATTTTAATTTCCCTAAGCTATAGGACCATAAGTGGAAGTGCCCTAGGCTCTGTTGCTTTGTTTCTTAGATGTTTCAGGAAACACCATACACTTCTCCCAAGTGGCTGTTGGCAATTTACATCCCGCCCATCAGCATAACAAGGCTCCCAGTTCTCCATGGCCTGTCCTGCCTTTCTGGATGTTACACTTTTTTCAGATGGCCCTTTTGACTGGGGGGAAGTGAGACTTCATTGTAGTGCAGATTTCCTTTGCAAGCTTGCTTGGTTGGCCAAAAAGGGCGTATGCGTTTTTTCCTGAATATATTCAGGAAAAAACGCATATGCCCTTTTTGGCCAAGTGCATCATTGTGGACGTTCTGCCTCTTTTCCTATGCTTTAAATGCAATTCCAGTCTACCTCCTGAAATCGGTTTCCTGCAATTCTGCCCCGCTTTCAAGTCCTCTTGGCAGCCTTACTTCAGTATATTTTTGGACGATAGCTGTCATTTATAACTCTGCAGGTTTGTGAATTACAGTGCCCCTGAGCTCCTTTCTTCAACTCGCTTTCTTGTGAGCTGGCCGCAACACCGCAGGATTGCTTCAGGCCCTAATCTGGTTCCGGCACGGCACGCTGAGCCTTTGGTTAATTCCTCTTCCTGGTGGGAAATGAGAGTTAAATTTACCCGTCCAGACACCTCCAGCTAGTCTCTCATTGGTTCTCCCTATTCCTGTTCATCTTCCGCAGAAATTGCAAACTGGGCCAAACAGGTGGTTAAAGGCACTGACTCTTCTAGTCGGGACAGTGTTAGTAAAGCATCTGGAATATTGCACCCGAGTACCAGGGGACGAGAACTGAGACATATTTGAACACGTCTCCCAATCACACGGTTGATCATACTCTGGGTTCCACATGCATGTTTTAGCTGAAGGAAGAATCCCTTAAACCTGGAGAGTTGAGACCCGTGGAATGGGTACCATGCAATATGTCTTCAAAGGGTCTTCATTTGCTCACCAAACCTCTCCAATGCTATCACTGCTGCATTTATGCCCCTGTACACATGCTTGATTCTCTTTTGGAGACACAGCAATCCATAAGTTTTAAGATACTTACTAGTCAGGTACATGCTTAGGCGTTGAATATGGGGTGTTGAGTCCATTTCGTTGAGCAGGGAGTAGCTCTTGTCTATTCCATATTTGGCTTAAGGAACTTTATCTGTGCTCATTTCAATCTCTGGTTTTATACAGCACCCCAACTCACCTTTCCCCTTAAGCCAGCATAAGTTGGTTTTCTAAATTTGAGACCCTGTTCTGTTTTGTAATTCAGTTCCTGTGTAGCCAAGTTTACATTCCGTGTATTAGTGATATCTTATGATGTTTCTTTTTCTGTGTGACATATTTCAGTTAGAATCATCATACGTGAATCCACTCATTATGCTGCTATGGGCCTAATGACATAGATTTCATTGTTGAGTGATATTGCATTGTACGTAAGTACCACAACTTCTTTATCCATTTTTCACTTTCTGTGACATTGAACTTGTACCGTAAACGAGGTTCTTGTAAACAGAGCCGTCCCAAACTTTGGGGTGGCTGTGTCTTTTGGATTTTAATTTCCCTAAGCTATAGGACCATAAGTGGAAGTGCCCTAGGCTCTGTTGCTTTGTTTTTCAGATGTTTCAGGAAACACCATACACTTCTCCTGAGTGGCTGTTGGCAATTTACATCCCGCCCATCAGCATAACAAGGCTCCCAGTTCTCCATGGCCTGTCCTGCCTTTCTGGATTTTACACTTTTTTCAGATTGTCCTTTTGACCGGGGGGAAGTGAGACTTCATTGTAGTGCAGATTTCCTTTGCAAGCTTGCTTGGTTGGCCAAAAAGGGCGTATGCGTTTTTTCCTGAATATATTCAGGAAAAAACGCATACACCCTTTTGGGCCAAGTGCATCATTGTGGACGTTCTGCCTCTTTTCCTATGCTTTCAATGCAGTTCCAGTCTACCTCCTGAAATCGGTTGCCTGCAATTCTGCCCCACTTTCATGTCCTCTTGGCAGCCTTACTTCAGTATATTTTTGGACGATAGCTGTCATTTATAACTCTGCAGGTTTGTAAATTACAGTGCCCCTGAGCTCCTTTCTTCAACTCCCTTTCTTTTGAGCTGGCCGCAACACCGCAGGATTGCTTCAGGCCCTAATCTGGTTCCGGCACGGCACGCTGGGCCTTTGGTTAATTCCTCTTCCTGGTGGGAAATGAGAGTTAAATTTGCCCGTCCAGACACCTCCAGCTAGTCTCTCATTGGTCCTCCCTATTCCTGTTCATTTCCACAGAAATTGCAAACTGGGCCAAACAGGAGGTTTAAGGCGCTGACTCTCCAAGTCGGCAGAGTGTTAGTAAAGCGTCTGGAATGTTGCACCCGATTACCAGGGGATGAGAACTGAGACATACTGGAATACGAATCCCGATGACACTGTTGATCATACTGTGTGTTCCACATGCATGTTTTAGCTGAAGGAAGAATCCCTTAAACCTGGAGAGTTGAGAGCCGTGGAATGGCTACCATGCAATATGATTTCAAAGGGTTTTCATTTGCTCACCGAACCTCCCCAATCCTATCACTGCTGCGTTTATGACCCTGTACACACACTTGATTCTCTTTCGGAGAGATAGAAATCCATAGGTTTTAAGATACTTACTAGTCAGGTACATTCTTAGGCGTTTAATATGTGGGGTGTTGAGTCCATCTCGTTTAGCAAGGAGTAGCTCTTGTCTATTACATGTTTGGCTTAAAGAACGTTATCTGGGCTCATTTCAATCTCTGGTTTTATGCAGCACCCCAACTCACCTTTCCCCTTAAGCAAGCATAAGTTGGTTTTCTAAATTTGAGACCATGTTCTGTTTTGTAATTCAGTTCCTGTGTAGCCAAGATTACATTCCGTGTATTAGTGATATCTTATGATGTTTCTTTTTCTGTGTGACTTATTTCAGTTAGAATCATCATACCTGAATCCACTCATTATGCTGCTACGGGCCTGATGACATAGATTTCATTGCTGAGTGATATTGCATTGTACATAAGTACCACAACTTCTTTATCCATTTTTCGCTTTCTGTCATATTGAACTTGTACAGTAAACGAGGTTTTTGTAAACAGAGGCGTCCGAAATTTTGGGGTGGCGGTGTCTTTTTGATTTTAATTTCCCTAAGCTATAGGACCATAAGTGGAAGTGCCCTAGGCTCTGTTGCTTTGTTTTTTAGATGTTTCAGGAAACACCATACACTTCTCCCGAGTGGCTGTTGGCAATTTACATCCCGCCCATCAGCATAACAAGGCTCCCAGTTCTCCATGGCCTGTCCTGCCTTTCTGGATTTTACACTTTTTCAGATGGCCCTTTTGACCGGGGGGAAGTGAGACTTCATTGTAGTGCAGATTTCCTTTGCAAGCTTGCTTGGTTGGCCAAAAAGGGCGTATGCGTTTTTTCCTCAATATATTCAGGAAAAAACGCATACGCCCTTTTTTGCCAAGTGCATAATTGTGGACGTTATGCCTCTTTTCCTATGCTTTAAATGCAATTCCAGTCTACCTCCTGAAATCGGTTGCCTGCAATTCTGCCCCTCTTTCAAGTCCTCTTGGCAGACTTACTTCAGTATATTTTTGGACGATAGCTGTCATTTATAACTCTGCAGGTTTGTGAATTACCGTGTCCCTGAGCTCCTTTCTTCAACTCGCTTTCTTGTGAGCTGGCCGCAACACCGCACGATTGCTTCAGGCCCTAATCTGGTTCCGGCACGGCACGCTGAGCCTTTGGTTAATTCCTCTTCCTGGTGGGAAATGAGAGTTAAATTTGCCCGTCCAGACACCTCCAGCTAGTCTCTCATTGGTTATCCCTATTCCTGTTCATCTTCCACAGAAATTGCAAACTGGGCCAAACAGGAGGTTAAAGGCACTGACTCTCCAAGTCGGGAGAGTGATAGTAAAGCATCTGGAATGTTGCACCCGAGTACCAGGGGACGAAAACTGAGACATATTTGAACACGTCTCCCGATCACACGGTTGATCATACTCTGGGTTCCACATGCATGTTTTAGCTGAAGGAAGAATCCCTTAAACCTGGAGAGTTGAGACCCGTGGAATGGGTACCATGCAATATGTCTTCAAAGGGTCTTCATTTGCTCACCAAACCTCTCCAATGCTATCACTGCTGCGTTTATGCCCCTGTACACATGCTTGATTCTCTTTTGGAGACACAGCAATCCATAGGTTTTAAGATACTTACTAGTCAGGTACATTCTTAGGCGTTGAATATGGGGTGTTGAGTCCATTTCGTTGAGCAAGGAGTAGCTCTTGTCTATTCCATATTTGGCTTAAGGAACTTTATCTGTGCTCATTTCAATCTCTGGTTTTATACAGCACCCCAACTCACCTTTCCCCTTAAGCCAGCATAAGTTGGTTTTGTAAATTTGAGACCCTGTTCTGTTTTGTAATTCAGTTGCTGTGTAGCCAAGATTACATTCCGTGTATTAGTGATATCTTATGATGTTTCTTTTTCTGTGTGACATATTTCAGTTAGAATCATCATACGTGAATCCACTCATTATGCTGCTATGGGCCTAATGACATAGATTTCATTGTTGAGTGATATTGCATTGTACGTAAGTACCACAATTTCTTTATCCATTTTTCATTTTCTGCGATATTGAACTTGTACTGTAAAGGAGGTTTTTGTAAACAGAGCTGTCCCAAACATTGGGGTGTCGGTGTCTTTTTGAATTTAATTTACCTAAGCTATAGGACCATAAGTGGAAGTGCCCTAGCCTCTGTTGCTTTGTTTTTTAGATGTTTCAGGAAACACCATACACTTCTCCCGAGTGGCTGTTGGCAATTTACATCCCGCCCATCAGCATAACAAGGCTCCCAGTTCTCCATGGCCTGTCCTGCCTTTCTGGATTTTACACTTTTTTCAGATGGTCCTTTTGACCGGGGGGAAGTGAGACTTCATTGTAGTGCAGATTTCCTTTGCAAGCTTGCTTGGTTGGCCAAAAAGGGCGTATGCGTTTTTTCCTGAATATATTCAGGAAAAAACGCATACACCCTTTTGGGCCAAGTGCATCATTGTGGACGTTCTGCCTCTTTTCCTATGCTTTCAATGCAGTTCCAGTCTACCTCCTGAAATCGGTTGCCTGCAATTCTTCCCCACTTTCATGTCCTCTTGGCAGCCTTACTTCAGTATATTTTTGGACGATAGCTGTCATTTATAACTCTGCAGGTTTGTAAATTACAGTGCCCCTGAGCTCCTTTCTTCAACTCCCTTTCTTTTGAGCTGGCCGCAACACCGCAGGATTGCTTCAGGCCCTAATCTGGTTCCGGCACGGCACGCTGGGCCTTTGGTTAATTCCTCTTCCTGGTGGGAAATGAGAGTTAAATTTGCCCGTCCAGACACCTCCAGCTAGTCTCTCATTGGTCCTCCCTATTCCTGTTCATTTCCACAGAAATTGCAAACTGGGCCAAACAGGAGGTTAAAGGCACTGACTCTCCAGGTCGGCAGAGTGTTAGTAAAGCATCTGGAATGTTGCACCCGATTACCAGGGGATGAGAACTGAGACATACTGGAATACGAATCCCGATGACACTGTTGATCATACTGTGTGTTCCACATGCATGTTTTAGCTGAAGGAAGAATCCCGTAAACCTGGAGAGTTGAGAGCCGTGGAATGGGTACCATGCAATATGACTTCAAAGGGTTTTCATTTGCTCACCGAACCTCCCCAATCCTATCACTGCTGCGTTTATGACCCTGTACACACACTTGATTCTCTTTCGGAGAGATAGAAATCCATAGGTTTTAAGATACTTACTAGTCAGGTACATTCTTAGGCGTTTAATATGTGGGGTGTTGAGTCCATCTCGTTTAGCAAGGAGTAGCTCTTGTCTATTACATGTTTGGCTTAAAGAACGTTATCTGGGCTCATTTCAATCTCTGGTTTTATGCAGCACCCCAACTCACCTTTCCCCTTAAGCAAGCATAAGTTGGTTTTCTAAATTTGAGACCATGTTCTGTTTTGTAATTCAGTTCCTGTGTAGCCAAGATTACATTCCGTGTATTAGTGATATCTTATGATGTTTCTTTTTCTGTGTGACTTATTTCAGTTAGAATCATCATACCTGAATCCACTCATTATGCTGCTACGGGCCTGATGACATAGATTTCATTGCTGAGTGATATTGCATTGTACATAAGTACCACAACTTCTTTATCCATTTTTCGCTTTCTGTCATATTGAACTTGTACAGTAAACGAGGTTTTTGTAAACAGAGCCGTCCGAAATTTTGGGGTGGCGGTGTCTTTTTGATTTTAATTTCCCTAAGCTATAGGACCATAAGTGGAAGTGCCCTAGGCTCTGTTGCTTTGTTTTCTAGATGTTTCAGGAAACACCATGCACTTCTCCTGAGTGGCTGTTGGCAATTTACATCCCGCCCATCAGCATAACAAGGCTCCCAGTTCTCCATGGCCTGTCCTGCCTTTCTGGATTTTACACTTTTTCAGATGGCCCTTTTGACCGGGGGGAAGTGAGACTTCATTGTAGTGCAGATTTCCTTTGCAAGCTTGCTTGGTTGGCCAAAAAGGGCGTATGCGTTTTTTCCTCAATATATTCAGGAAAAAACGCATACGCCCTTTTTCGCCAAGTGCATCATCGTCGACGTTCTGCCTCTTTTCCTATGCTTTAAATGCAATTCCAGTCTACTTCCTGAAATCGGTTTCCTGCAATTCTGCCCCGCTTTCAAGTCCTCTTGGCAGACTTACTTCAGTATATTTTTGGACGATAGCTGTCATTTATAACTCTGCAGGTTTGTGAATTACAGTGTCCCTGAGCTACTTTCTTCAACTCGCTTTCTTGTGAGCTGGCCGCAACACCGCAGGATTGCTTCAGGCCCTAATCTGGTTCCGGCACGGCACGCTGAGCCTTTGGTTAATTCCTCTTCCTGGTGGGAAATGAGAGTTAAATTTGCCCGTCCAGACACCTCCAGCTAGTCTCTCATTGGTTCTCCCTATTCCTGTTCATCTTCCGCAGAAATTGCAAACTGGGCCAAACAGGAGGTTAAAGGCACTGACTCTCCAAGTTGGGAGAGTGTTAGTAAAGCGTCTGGAATATTGCACCCGAGTACCAGGGGACGAAAACTGAGACATATTTGAACACATCTCCCGATCACATGGTTGATCATACTCTGGGTTCCACATGCATGTTTTAGCTGAAGGAAGAATCCCTTAAACCTGGAGAGTTGAGACCCGTGGAATGGGTACCATGCAATATGACTTCAAAGGGTCTTCATTTGTTCACCGAACCTCTCCAATCCTATCACTGCTGCGTTTATGCCCCTGTACACACGCTTGATTCTCTTTCGGAGACATAGCAATCCAAAGGTTTTAAGATACTTACTAGTCAGGTACCTACTTAGGCGTTTAATATGGGGTGTTGAGTCCATTTCATTGAGCAAGGAGTAGCTCTTGTCTATTCCATATTTGGCTTAAGGAACTTTATCTGTGCTCATTTCAATCTCTGGTTTTATGCAGCATGCCAACTCACCTTTCCCCTTAAGCAAGCATAAGTTGGTTTTCTACATTTGAGAACCTGTTCTGTTTTGTAATCCAATTCCTGTGTAGCCAAGTTTACATTCCGTGTATTAGTGATATCTTAGGATGTTTCTTTTTCTGTGTGACTTATTTCAGTTAGAATCATCATACCTAAATCCACTCATTATGCTGCTACGGGCCTGATGACATAGATTTCATTGCTGAGTGATATTGCTTTGTACGTAAGTACCACAATTTGTTTATCCATTTTTCACTTTCTGCGATATTGAACTTGGACTGTAAATGAGGTTCTTGTAAACAGAGCCGTCCCAAAATTTGGGGTGGCTGTGTCTTTTTGATTTTAATTTCCCTAAGCTATAGGACCATAAGTGGAAGTGCCCTAGGCTCTGTTGCTTTGTTTTTTAGATGTTTCAGGAAACACCATACACTTCTCCCGAGTGGCTGTTGGCAGTTTACATCCTGCCCCTCAGCATAACAAGGCTCCCAGTTCTCCATGGCCTGTCCTGCCTTTCTGGATTTTACACTTTTTTCAGATGGCCCTTTTGACCGGGGGGAAGTGAGACTTCATTGTAGTGCAGATTTCCTTTGCAAGCTTGCTTGGTTGGCCAAAAAGGGCGTATGCGTTTTTTCCTCAATATATTCAGGAAAAAACGCATACGCCCTTTTTTGCCAAGTGCATAATTGTGGACGTTATGCCTCTTTTCCTATGCTTTAAATGCAATTCCAGTCTACCTCCTGAAATCGGTTGCCTGCAATTCTGCCCCTCTTTCAAGTCCTCTTGGCAGACTTACTTCAGTATATTTTTGGACGATAGCTGTCATTTATAACTCTGCAGGTTTGTGAATTACCGTGTCCCTGAGCTCCTTTCTTCAACTCGCTTTCTTGTGAGCTGGCCGCAACACCGCACGATTGCTTCAGGCCCTAATCTGGTTCCGGCACGGCACGCTGAGCCTTTGGTTAATTCCTCTTCCTGGTGGGAAATGAGAGTTAAATTTGCCCGTCCAGACACCTCCAGCTAGTCTCTCATTGGTTATCCCTATTCCTGTTCATCTTCCACAGAAATTGCAAACTGGGCCAAACAGGAGGTTAAAGGCACTGACTCTCCAAGTCGGGAGAGTGATAGTAAAGCATCTGGAATGTTGCACCCGAGTACCAGGGGACGAAAACTGAGACATATTTGAACACGTCTCCCGATCACACGGTTGATCATACTCTGGGTTCCACATGCATGTTTTAGCTGAAGGAAGAATCCCTTAAACCTGGAGAGTTGAGACCCGTGGAATGGGTACCATGCAATATGTCTTCAAAGGGTCTTCATTTGCTCACCAAACCTCTCCAATGCTATCACTGCTGCGTTTATGCCCCTGTACACATGCTTGATTCTCTTTTGGAGACACAGCAATCCATAGGTTTTAAGATACTTACTAGTCAGGTACATTCTTAGGCGTTGAATATGGGGTGTTGAGTCCATTTCGTTGAGCAAGGAGTAGCTCTTGTCTATTCCATATTTGGCTTAAGGAACTTTATCTGTGCTCATTTCAATCTCTGGTTTTATACAGCACCCCAACTCACCTTTCCCCTTAAGCCAGCATAAGTTGGTTTTGTAAATTTGAGACCCTGTTCTGTTTTGTAATTCAGTTGCTGTGTAGCCAAGATTACATTCCGTGTATTAGTGATATCTTATGATGTTTCTTTTTCTGTGTGACATATTTCAGTTAGAATCATCATACGTGAATCCACTCATTATGCTGCTATGGGCCTAATGACATAGATTTCATTGTTGAGTGATATTGCATTGTACGTAAGTACCACAATTTCTTTATCCATTTTTCATTTTCTGCGATATTGAACTTGTACTGTAAAGGAGGTTTTTGTAAACAGAGCTGTCCCAAACATTGGGGTGTCGGTGTCTTTTTGAATTTAATTTACCTAAGCTATAGGACCATAAGTGGAAGTGCCCTAGCCTCTGTTGCTTTGTTTTTTAGATGTTTCAGGAAACACCATACACTTCTCCCGAGTGGCTGTTGGCAATTTACATCCCGCCCATCAGCATAACAAGGCTCCCAGTTCTCCATGGCCTGTCCTGCCTTTCTGGATTTTACACTTTTTTCAGATGGTCCTTTTGACCGGGGGGAAGTGAGACTTCATTGTAGTGCAGATTTCCTTTGCAAGCTTGCTTGGTTGGCCAAAAAGGGCGTATGCGTTTTTTCCTGAATATATTCAGGAAAAAACGCATACACCCTTTTGGGCCAAGTGCATCATTGTGGACGTTCTGCCTCTTTTCCTATGCTTTCAATGCAGTTCCAGTCTACCTCCTGAAATCGGTTGCCTGCAATTCTTCCCCACTTTCATGTCCTCTTGGCAGCCTTACTTCAGTATATTTTTGGACGATAGCTGTCATTTATAACTCTGCAGGTTTGTAAATTACAGTGCCCCTGAGCTCCTTTCTTCAACTCCCTTTCTTTTGAGCTGGCCGCAACACCGCAGGATTGCTTCAGGCCCTAATCTGGTTCCGGCACGGCACGCTGGGCCTTTGGTTAATTCCTCTTCCTGGTGGGAAATGAGAGTTAAATTTGCCCGTCCAGACACCTCCAGCTAGTCTCTCATTGGTCCTCCCTATTCCTGTTCATTTCCACAGAAATTGCAAACTGGGCCAAACAGGAGGTTAAAGGCACTGACTCTCCAGGTCGGCAGAGTGTTAGTAAAGCATCTGGAATGTTGCACCCGATTACCAGGGGATGAGAACTGAGACATACTGGAATACGAATCCCGATGACACTGTTGATCATACTGTGTGTTCCACATGCATGTTTTAGCTGAAGGAAGAATCCCGTAAACCTGGAGAGTTGAGAGCCGTGGAATGGGTACCATGCAATATGACTTCAAAGGGTTTTCATTTGCTCACCGAACCTCCCCA
This sequence comes from Orcinus orca, assembly GCF_937001465.1. Lineage (NCBI taxonomy): Eukaryota > Metazoa > Chordata > Mammalia > Artiodactyla > Delphinidae > Orcinus > Orcinus orca. The sequence continues at coordinate 55,829 of NW_026043886.1, forward strand.
ATCCTATCACTGCTGCGTTTATGACCCTGTACACACACTTGATTCTCTTTCGGAGAGATAGAAATCCATAGGTTTTAAGATACTTACTAGTCAGGTACATTCTTAGGCGTTTAATATGTGGGGTGTTGAGTCCATCTCGTTTAGCAAGGAGTAGCTCTTGTCTATTACATGTTTGGCTTAAAGAACGTTATCTGGGCTCATTTCAATCTCTGGTTTTATGCAGCACCCCAACTCACCTTTCCCCTTAAGCAAGCATAAGTTGGTTTTCTAAATTTGAGACCATGTTCTGTTTTGTAATTCAGTTCCTGTGTAGCCAAGATTACATTCCGTGTATTAGTGATATCTTATGATGTTTCTTTTTCTGTGTGACTTATTTCAGTTAGAATCATCATACCTGAATCCACTCATTATGCTGCTACGGGCCTGATGACATAGATTTCATTGCTGAGTGATATTGCATTGTACATAAGTACCACAACTTCTTTATCCATTTTTCGCTTTCTGTCATATTGAACTTGTACAGTAAACGAGGTTTTTGTAAACAGAGCCGTCCGAAATTTTGGGGTGGCGGTGTCTTTTTGATTTTAATTTCCCTAAGCTATAGGACCATAAGTGGAAGTGCCCTAGGCTCTGTTGCTTTGTTTTCTAGATGTTTCAGGAAACACCATGCACTTCTCCTGAGTGGCTGTTGGCAATTTACATCCCGCCCATCAGCATAACAAGGCTCCCAGTTCTCCATGGCCTGTCCTGCCTTTCTGGATTTTACACTTTTTCAGATGGCCCTTTTGACCGGGGGGAAGTGAGACTTCATTGTAGTGCAGATTTCCTTTGCAAGCTTGCTTGGTTGGCCAAAAAGGGCGTATGCGTTTTTTCCTCAATATATTCAGGAAAAAACGCATACGCCCTTTTTCGCCAAGTGCATCATCGTCGACGTTCTGCCTCTTTTCCTATGCTTTAAATGCAATTCCAGTCTACTTCCTGAAATCGGTTTCCTGCAATTCTGCCCCGCTTTCAAGTCCTCTTGGCAGACTTACTTCAGTATATTTTTGGACGATAGCTGTCATTTATAACTCTGCAGGTTTGTGAATTACAGTGTCCCTGAGCTACTTTCTTCAACTCGCTTTCTTGTGAGCTGGCCGCAACACCGCAGGATTGCTTCAGGCCCTAATCTGGTTCCGGCACGGCACGCTGAGCCTTTGGTTAATTCCTCTTCCTGGTGGGAAATGAGAGTTAAATTTGCCCGTCCAGACACCTCCAGCTAGTCTCTCATTGGTTCTCCCTATTCCTGTTCATCTTCCGCAGAAATTGCAAACTGGGCCAAACAGGAGGTTAAAGGCACTGACTCTCCAAGTTGGGAGAGTGTTAGTAAAGCGTCTGGAATATTGCACCCGAGTACCAGGGGACGAAAACTGAGACATATTTGAACACATCTCCCGATCACATGGTTGATCATACTCTGGGTTCCACATGCATGTTTTAGCTGAAGGAAGAATCCCTTAAACCTGGAGAGTTGAGACCCGTGGAATGGGTACCATGCAATATGACTTCAAAGGGTCTTCATTTGTTCACCGAACCTCTCCAATCCTATCACTGCTGCGTTTATGCCCCTGTACACACGCTTGATTCTCTTTCGGAGACATAGCAATCCAAAGGTTTTAAGATACTTACTAGTCAGGTACCTACTTAGGCGTTTAATATGGGGTGTTGAGTCCATTTCATTGAGCAAGGAGTAGCTCTTGTCTATTCCATATTTGGCTTAAGGAACTTTATCTGTGCTCATTTCAATCTCTGGTTTTATGCAGCATGCCAACTCACCTTTCCCCTTAAGCAAGCATAAGTTGGTTTTCTACATTTGAGAACCTGTTCTGTTTTGTAATCCAATTCCTGTGTAGCCAAGTTTACATTCCGTGTATTAGTGATATCTTAGGATGTTTCTTTTTCTGTGTGACTTATTTCAGTTAGAATCATCATACCTAAATCCACTCATTATGCTGCTACGGGCCTGATGACATAGATTTCATTGCTGAGTGATATTGCTTTGTACGTAAGTACCACAATTTGTTTATCCATTTTTCACTTTCTGCGATATTGAACTTGGACTGTAAATGAGGTTCTTGTAAACAGAGCCGTCCCAAAATTTGGGGTGGCTGTGTCTTTTTGATTTTAATTTCCCTAAGCTATAGGACCATAAGTGGAAGTGCCCTAGGCTCTGTTGCTTTGTTTTTTAGATGTTTCAGGAAACACCATACACTTCTCCCGAGTGGCTGTTGGCAGTTTACATCCTGCCCATCAGCATAACAAGGCTCCCAGTTCTCCATGGCCTGTCCTGCCTTTCTGGATTTTACACTTTTTTCAGATGACCCTTTTGACCCGGGGGAAGTGAGACTTCATTGTAGTGCAGATTTCCTTTGCAAGCTTGCTTGGTTGGCCAAAAAGGGCATATGCGTTTTTTCCTGAATATATTCAGGAAAAAACGCATATGCCCTTTTTGGCCAAGTGCATCATTGTCGACGTTCTGCCTCTTTTCCTATGCTTTAAATGCAATTCCTGTCTACCTCCTGAAATCGGTTTCCTGCATTTCTGCCCCGCTTTCAAGTCCTCTTGGCAACCGTACTTCAGTATATTTTTGGACGATAGCTGTCATTTATAACTCTGCAGGTTTGTGAATTACAGTGCCCCAGAGCTCCTTTCTTCAACTCGCTTTCTTGTGAGCTTGCCGCAACACCGCAAGATTGCTTCAGGCCCTAATCTGGTTCCGGCACGGCACGCTGAGCCTTTGGTTAATTCCTCTTCCTGGTGGGAAATGAGAGTTAAATTTGCCCGTCCAGACACCTCCAGCTAGTCTCTCATTGGTTCTCCCTATTCCTGTTCATCTTCTGCAGAAATTGCAAACTGGGCCAAACAGGAGGTTAAAGGCACTGACTCTCCAAGTCCGGAGAGTGTTAGTAAAGCGTCTGGTATATTGCACCCGAGTACCAGGGGATGAAAACTGAGATATATTGGAACACGTCTCCCGATCACACGGTTGATCATACTCTGTGTTCAACATGCATCTTTTAGCTGAAGGAAGAATCCCTTAAACCTGGAGAGTTGAGACCCGTGGAATGGGTACCATGCAATATGACTTCAAAGGGTCTTCATTTGCTCACTGAACCTCTTCAGTCCTATCACTGCTGCTTTTATATCCCTGTACACACACTTGATTCTCTTTCAGAGACATAGTAATCCATAGGTTTTAAGATACTTACTAGTCAGGTACATTCTTAGGTGTTTAATATGGGGTGTTGAGTCCATTACGTTGAGCAAAGAGTATCTCTTGTCTATTCCATATTTGGCTTAAGGAACTTTATCTGTGCTCATTTCAATCTCTGGTTTTATGCAGCACCCCAACTCACCTTTCCCCTTAAGCAAGCGTAAGATGGTTTTCTAAATTTGAGAACCTGTTCTGTTTTGTAAATCAGTTCCTGTGTAGCCAAGTTTACATTCTCTGTATTAGTGATATCTTATGATGTTTCTTTTTCTGTGTGACTTATTTCAGTTAGAATCATCATACCTGAATCCACTCATTATGCTGCTACGGGCCTGATGACATAGATTTCATTGCTGAGTGATATTGCTTTGTACGTAAGTACCACAATTTGTTTATCCATTTTTCACTTTCTGCGATATTGAACTTGGACTGTAAATGAGGTTCTTGTAAACAGAGCCGTCCCAAATTTTGGGGTGGCTGTGTCTTTTTGATTTTAATTTCCCTAAGCTCTAGGACCATAGGTGGAAGTGCCCTAGGCTCTGTTGCTTTGTTTTTTAGATGTTTCAGGAAACACCATACACTTCTCCCGAGTGGCTGTTGGCAGTTTACATCCTGCCCATCAGCATAACAAGCCTCCCAGTTCTCCATGGCCTGTCCTGCCTTTCTGGATTTTACACTTTTTTCAGATGACCCTTTTGACCGGGGGGAAGTGAGACTTCATTGTAGTGCAGATTTCCTTTGCAAGCTTGCTTGGTTGGCCAAAAAGTGCGTATGCGTTTTTCCCTGAATATATACAGGAAAAAACGCATACGCCCTTTTTGGCCAAGTGCATCATTGTCGACGTTCTGCCTCTTTTCCTATGCTTTAAATGCAATTCCAGTGTACCTCCTGAAATCAGTTTCCTGCAATTCTGCCCCGCTTT